>NW_010174968.1:43850-48676 GCF_000695765.1 Mesitornis unicolor
CTTCTGCTTCTTTTGCAGTTGATTTCAGGACCAAGCATGCAATCACAATTTGCTTACAGTGCCACAGCACGGACCAAATTACATAAGGGAAAAGGGCTGGGTAAAAAAGTATGACTTATTTGATTGTATATCGGGAGCACCCATAATTTTTCTGTCGTCAGGGCTGCATCAGGCAAGAGTAAGTCTCACCTGGGAACCATAAATCAGGCAACGCTATTTGGCTTTGGTCCCAGGGGCATGCAAACCCTATCTTCTTTCACACCTCCAGTCATCTTTTTTGAAATTATTAAATGCTTACATTTGTACGTAATTTTGTATAGTTTTGTTCCTCACCTTAAGAAAGGATTCTTTAAAGGTCCATTACAGCTTCCTTTTCCATACAGACATGAACTGCTTTTAGGGCCATTCAGTTCTGAGCTCACCAAGGAGACTCAGGCAGGAATTTGAGGGAAAAGAAAGGAGAAAAGTAGCATGTCATTATTGCGCCCTGTCACAGTTGTGATTAATGATGGCAGCCACCGCAGAGGATGGAAGAGTGGTACTCCTCATGGGCAGCACAGCCCACAGCTTGTGGCCAGAGGCGAGATGAGGATGGAAGGCCAGGTGAGCCCACATACCCCTGCAGATCTGCATGGCATTTCATTCTGAGGGCAACAAGGATGGGAGAGCACAGTGGCAACCATTTTCTTGTGTAAAGAGGTTGCTGAGGATGGCAGTGTAAGGCATTTTCCCGTTTCAGGAAAAGCACTCTCTGCAATATGACAAGCAATAAGAAAGGTTGAAAAGGGATAAGGGGGATAAAACAGAAATGCCAAAATTTCGAGAGTCATTTTAGGAACTTTTGGGTGCCACTGGACAGCACATATCCTCCAAACAGTAGCATTTCTAGTGCTAATGCTAGATATTTTCACTAGGGACTCAGCTCAGGAAACATTATCCGCTTGCTCTCTCCATCTCACTTCTTCCATTAACACTTCCATTTGTTGAAGAGGATGCTCTTCAGATTTATAGCTGTACACCAATGGCATTTTGGACTTCAGTCAGGATTTGCATTTTGTTACTGGAAGCTGAAGATAAATTTTGGCATAAAAATAACTAATTAAAGCTGGTTTTTAAAAAATAATCTAAATTGAAAATAAATTTTAAAAACTTTCAGTAACCAAATAACAATCAGAAGTGAATATGCTAGCAGCAACTGACCATTATATTTTCTGCCCTTACTGACTATGATCTAGGGCTGAGTGTTCTTCCCTCCCACCTCCTGCAAGTCAGTAAGGAGAAAAGAGGGAAATTCTGGTGTATAAAACATACTGGCCAACTTCTGTTTTCATTTGTTTTACCTTTCTGTAAATCCACCCTGCAGAATTAAAAGCAGTGGCTTCAAACTGCCAGCAGAGCCTCAAAAACAAGCTCTTTGCTTCTAAACAGGCAACATGAGCCATTTTCTTCCGGAATATTTCCTGCTGTACAGCAGAATGCCAAATTCTGAGAGTTTGTGACTGTAAGTCCCTAGCACAGGTGTGAGTAAAAGGAAACACAGCGTTAGTTATTCTATGGACGCCTGTGACAACCTCTGCCTCCCCAGTGAAGGCACGGTATGGCTGGTGTCCTGGTATCACCAATGCAATCTGATGTACATAAAGGATTTGCTGTAGTGTCAGACTATGGGATCAACAAGCCGTTGGTTTTCCTTGACCCTGTCACACCAACATTCAATCCCTGTATTACTAGAGAAGTTCCACAGCTTCAACTACAGAAGAAAATTAATTGGGCTGGCGATCTGCTCTCTCAATTTCGTAGTAGCTGTCACAGCGCATTGGCTAAGCATCTCAATGTGGCAAGGACCTCAGCAGAGTCAAAAAGCAGCATGTCCCTCAGGTGGATATGACAGCTCCTCCAGCTTCCTGTGAATACAGAAAAGTTCCTTGAAAGATAATTTCACAAATGAAAATTTATAAAAAAGAAGACAACAAAACCCAAGAAAGCCAGCCAAAAGCAGCACATGGCGAATTCTAACAAATGCAGAGGTCCTGTATGAGCTGCCAAGAGCAAGGACTGAACGTGGAAGAGTCCCTGGACCTACAAAAAAACAAAACACCAGCAAGGCCTCCATGGAGCTCATTGGAGAAGTCAGAGAAGGAAGATAAAGTGGGAGACAGGAAAGCAGAGACCAAGCAGAGGGACAGGCTCAGTGCAGGAAGCCTTTGTGTGAGTTTGTGCTTTCCTTCTTTAAAAAAGGACAGGAGAAAATGTATCCCCCCAACCCATTATTATATTAGGAACACGTTGAAGAGAACCTGTGAGAAAGGCCAGTTCTCGCCTTGGCACTGGATGTTCATCCCTGTAGGTCGTTTAGCAGTCTTGAAAGGTGATGTTGAAGGGCAAGATGGAGAGAGAAGGCACCTATTTATACTATAGAGTTAAAAAGAGGGATGGGAACCTTAGAAATAGCACAGTGCAAAATAGCACAAAATCCTGGAAACTCTAGATTATATTTTGTCCTCACTCTCTGTTTCTTAGCTTTTTTTTTCTTTAATTAAGATTTCAGATAAACATATTTTTCTGGTTTATATATTTTTCTGAGAGCCAAATATCAGGGAGTGTGTGTGTGTGTGAACATGTGTCTGTTTCTATTAATATAAAAATGACTTAGAGCAAGTTAATCTAAAGAGTGCCATCTACTGCTCGTAAGAACAAGTTGCACAGCCTCTTATGAAATTCTCTTGGTTGGAAAAACAGCTACTGGGTGTTTCACTAAAGCTGGTGCAAATAACAAACTGAAATATGTACAAAGGCATCTCATATGTTATCAGTTCATATGTTAAAAGAGATCATGAGCTACGTGTGTGACACACTCTACATACACATATAAGTAGGGAATTGCTGTCACACACCTTCAGTAAAAAGAAGGAAATCTTTGTATGCTGCCCGAGGAAAATACCCCAAAGTGAGATCTTAAAATGTTCAATATCCACCTAAATGCAAAGCTTGGATCATTGTGTATCAAATCAGAATGTGTCCTCTGTTTGATGAAATGGGTTCTTCTGCAAGCACAGTAGGCTTCATAACTACATAGATTAGCAACAGTAAACTGAATGCCAGTCGTATATGAAATGTCACACAGTGTTACTGAATTGTTATGACTCCAGCTTTATTAACTTACGGTTTCTAAAGTATCCTTGTCAAAACACTGATATTCAGATGTTGTCTTTTTCTCCAGGATTTTGTAGAACATAAATAACCACCTTATCTCAGTCCTGCCAGCCCAAAGAATATGTTGGGGAGCCAGAAAGAGCATAGGAAGGGGTACCTGAGTGGAGCTATCAGCCAGCATTAGCACTCACTAGTATGACTAGCTAGTAGCTAGAGCCAGCCGGATTTTTTCACAGATCCTGTTTAAATCAGATGAGATGTGTGAACTGCCCCATCCACCTTAACAGATGTTAATTCAGAAGATAATAGTATTTCAGATACTGATGTTAACTACGTTCCTTACCAAAGAATGGCAGAAAGGAAACCTTTTTAGAGTTAGACAGCATTTGGCATTCAAAACGTTTTCCAAGCAAACAGGCTTTATTCAAAACAGCATTTCCTTGAGAAGGCTCCATTTCAAATTAGTGTTTTGAGTTTTTATCACTGAAATTCCCTGGAGAAAAAAAATGTAAAAAAGTCCACAGTCTTCTGCACAGAAATATAAAACCTCACCAGATTCAGTATCATGCTATGAAAAATCTTCTTCAGCTGCTCAACAGGGCAGGTTGCCCTGGGTTTATACTAATGGAGGCTGCTTCTCCATTGGGAAGTGGAGCTTCTCTAACCCTAGGGACTCCAGCAGAGCAGCAAAATGCCTTAGGGAAGGCCTTCGAGATGGGTACAGAGACCAGACAAGAAGCACGAGCATGTCTGCTGAGTGGTGGCTTTCCTGGGCTGCCCAACAAAGGCATAGGAGGGGTGTCAGCAGGTTGCAAGACTCTTCTTTGCCTTTCCTCTTGGTCTCTCCATTCAGTTCCCAGCACATACATTCAGCTCCACACCATGACAAGGTCACAGGCCTGTCACACCTGATGATTATTTCCTGTACACAGAGAAGATATGGTCTGTATTTTTTGAGCGATGTAATGGGCTTCAACTTGTTTGCTTGTTACAGCTGCTGGCTGGCCAGCCACCAGAGCATGTCATATTATCCTTTGGAGTAAATCAGTAACAGTCCCATGAGGAGGATAGGAAGGAGCTAATGTCAGGTAGGAAGGGACATCTAAGTAGATGAAATGGTTGGTTTTGGTCAAATAGTTGCCATTAGCTGAAGTGACAGGCCACCTAAAGAGATAAAAGACCTTAAGTCCTCTGCAAGTAGCCACCTGCAAGAAGTAGAAGTCAAGCTAGCAGATGATGGGATGTAAATGAGATAAGGACAGGAGGAAAGTGCAGTGAGCCTTGAACGTTGTCCTAAACAGAAGCTGTTCCTGCAGCTTTTCCTGTAACACAAAACACTTCAGCATTTCAGGAATACTAAAAAATCCCTCTCTAAACTGTTTGGTCAGGGACTAGGTGGCACTGTGTACCCAAAAAATGAGATGTTAGTTGGATGTTTCTGTATGGTTACAGACTGAAGTGAATGGTATGGAAAAGCTTGAGAAAACAGGAGCAGCACCTGCAGAATGAGAGATCTGATGGTGCGGTGGTATGTACAGAAGCCTTGTTGACTCTTTCTGAGTAAAATGTCCCAATCCCAGTTTCCAGATGGGCTTGCAGTCCCTTGCCATGATGCTTGCTGCTGAGTTGGGCCAGTTGTTGGTGCTTGGTGAGAGGACAGGGCCCACAGGGCC
>NW_010174968.1:48693-53248 GCF_000695765.1 Mesitornis unicolor
GCTGCTTTTCTGCTAGAAGCGTCCCCAGCGACAGCTGCCCTTCTCCTGCAACACCTGCAGGCAGGGCTGCTGTGACAAACCCTAGGGCTTGCAAGCAGCAGATAACTGCCTTTTGTGGGGGAAAGGAAACCTGCATATGCAAAAGTAAAGGACAGGTGGGCTGTTTGGGTTTTGTTGTTTTTTTTGCTTGCACTCACAACACCCACAATGTGAAAAGGTGAAAACAGTTCCCCCAGGATTACCCCATGATGATTCATTCTAGCAATTGTTCCCTGCAGCACCAAGCATTGATTTCTTGTTTATGGTACATTGGTACACAGCCGTGGGAGAGCAAGCGGTGAATTCTCTACGGTCCTGACTCTGCAGTCCTACAGCTGGTGAGAGCTGTCTTCAACAGGAGGAAAACTAGCCTGGAAGGGGAAAGAAATCCTGCACCCTTCAGATAATATCTTTTGAGGGGATCATTTCGCATTTTGTATGGACCTTTTGCAGCAGCACAGAGCGGGCCAGAGGCCACCAGCATTTGTAGATGAAGTTGCCACCAGTCTCAAAGGTATTCAATGTCTGAGTCACAGAAGGAAGCGTGCAAGGTGGGGAAGCAGAAGAGGGACCTCATGAGGAAGCAAACTGTTTTCTGAACCATCTACAAATGACAGACAAACCCTTGACCTGGACATGAAGGGACTGAGCTGCTGGATGCTTATCACAACATGCACCTTTTGACTGCTTTCAGCTAACCTGAGGGAACAAAAGCTTTACTTGCTTCTTTTGGCTCTGAAAGACATCCTTCCTGTCTTCTCATTGTAGGGGCTCTTGTCTCTGAGTTCATCAGACCAATAATCCCAAGCAAATCAATGGTATAGCTGACTCTTTCTTGACTTACCCTAATGGCCCACAGAGATGAATACACAGATTAGGTGTCTTTACACATACTTTGGTCCTCTGAAAAAAGCATCACTGATCTAAAACTATTGTGTGCTGTCTTACAGATTGATAGAAAGCATGCCTTTTGCTGCTTTGCCTGATTCAATCAGACTGGTTCTCCCTGCCTCAGCTGAGAGCAGGCTATTGCAAGGTGAGAAGGGCATGCCAGACAGCTGTGGGAGAGTCCTAGTCTTTACCTGTGTCAATGCTTTTGGGACAGGCCACAACAAAAAAAAAATACATAGCACTCAAAACTAGCAAGCAGGGAAGGCATTAGGATAGCAGAGAAGGCTTGGACTTATGGAAAATGCAAGGGGTAGTAACCTTTAGGGGAGCAACATGCACTGGCAAGCAAAAAGTAAGTTTGTCATCAAAGATAGGGGATCCCAAGATAAGTCAGAGAGTCAAGAAGATGGGTACTCATGGATGGAAGCTACATGTATGTCACAACACACATACGATTTGTAGAAACAGCTGGCAAACTTTATTGTATGGTATTACTAAAGCATAACATCATTTAAAAAAAGAAAAGAAAAAAGAAAAATTGCTCATATCTCCTATAAGACAAGGTTATTTGTATTTAAAAACATTGTATAGCCAACTGCATTTTTGTTCAGCAAGCCAAAAGGCTCTTCAGTTGTAAAATACTTCTGTTAAATAGTATACCTATCAGTTTAAACTTCATCCATTGGATAAAACATAAAAAGGAACATAATCCAATCTGAGTTGCTTTTATATAACGCTTTCCTGCCAATTGCCATTTCAGATATTTCTGTGAGACAAGAGAGTTATGTTAAGCTTCAAGGGGATGAGTTCTGTTTCTATAGAAAGCTAAATGAACAGTAAAGTACATGAAAAGTAAAAATGTCCAAGGCAGTTGTTATAAATTAGTGCAAGTGGAAGATGAAGACTCAAGCCTTTTGGGGGCCTGTGGGAAACAAGAATGCTCCCAGCAAGTGAGTAGGAGCAAACAGCAACAGCACGATGGGAAATATTCTCTCACATCATCAACACAGCTTTCCGTAAGCATAAACCCACAAAAAAAACACCTCAGTTGATTTCCTGCTACTTCCAGCTCTCCTTTTTGTCTTCCTAACCTCATCCGTCCTGTTCTCCTTTTTATCCTCAGGGCAGTGTGTGCAGACATTCTTAAGCCAGCTATTAACACAGATAAACTGTTTAATAGCAGTAGTCAAGTCATAGGGCACATCCGCATGACGTTTTGCAGGGAGTTATGAAATCGCCTGCCCTTAACTCCTGAGCTGTCCTGACACAAGCTGTCCCCAGCCTGGGTGACGTTCCCAGTACGACACTAAATATTAGCACTCTTGAGTGTGCTTGTACAAACCACTGATGCCTGTGCTGCTGAGTCAGGTCCACAGTCAGGCCCATCAGCCACAGTCAGGTCTGGTATGTGCCCAAGCTCCACTCCTTTGCTTGCCTTTTTTTTTTTTTCTTGTGATCATCCCTACACCTTCTAAAACACTGCTATTTTAGGAAGTTTGAGGAAATACCAAGTTCAGTTTATCCTCCCCAGCCACCACCTTCCCTTGCACAAAGGAATGGCATCGAGTATTTGCAGTGCTTCCTCAGCCCCCACCCCACCCTGCTCCCACCTCCAGCAGAGGGAAGTCAGTTACAAATCCATCTCACCAAGCAGGTCACCAAACTAAAAATATGTTTATTATCCTTTCTCTCTAGTAATCAGAGAAAATTGAGCAAAATTAAGCAGCAACCAAGCAAATCCCCAAGTACTCTGATGGCTATGGAAAGGAGAGGTTATGTTTTATGGGCTTGGCTTGCACAGTACTACCAAGCTGCAGTCTTGGTTCAACTTTAAATGAACCTCGCTTTACCCTAGCAAGGTTGCAGAGCAAAGCAGCTGTGGTGAGTGAGAGCCACAGCAGGTGACTTGTGAGGCCGACCTAGGCATTATTTAACTGAGGTGAAAATGCACTGGCAGCTGCTTGCTTCCGTATGCAATAGGATTGCTCAAGGGACTGGTTGAACTGGTTGCAATGGCTGCTTTACATAAGCAGAGTGGTGAGAACCAATTACCGTAACACCAAAAATTCATCTCAAAATGTGGATTTATCTTATGTTTGACCATGTAAAATGAGCCTCTTTTCAGTAACTGTTCTGCTTCTAGAACATGTTCAAGCACATCTACTGCTTTTAATGGCAAAGTTAAGCTATACGGTAACTTTCTCCTGCGGCTCCTCAGAAAAATTACGAGCAATTGCCCAAGTACAGGTTCAGCCAGGGTGTGTGCAAACCTAACACAGAGAGCAAAGGTGTTTGGGCATAGCTGAGGGCTTATTTTGGTCTGGAGCATGGCTATTAACAAAAAGCACGATGAGAATGCAGAGTTCAGAGTCCTTGGCTAAGTATACAGGAGTGAGAGTTAATAAAAACACATCCTTACACATGGCGAAAGGTAAATACACTTAAAAGCATTGCAACAATTTAATACCTATGATAATTTAATAATTTTAATGTGTATCAAAGCTTTAAAGTCATCCCAAACTTACAAGTTGCATTATAGGTAGCATGACCATTGGTTAGCTGACCTGGGACTCAGGGGAACATACACAAAAGTGGAAGAGATTCAAAACTAAACATAAAGCCTGCAGATCTATCTGTACAGATACTTTTATTTTGTTGTTTTACATTGTAATGTAGTTATTCTGCAATACCAAATTACCAAAGTTTGTAAATTGTTTCAAATTATGCGAGTTTAGACTCTATTTGTGTAAAGCTTATGAGATATTGCTGCCATCTCATGAACTATATATTTTGCTGTGCTATGTGGATGTAGTCAAAGAATGAATTACTGAGGAGTTATCATGGGTGAATGACCTTTCTGTGATTTACTACACAGTAATTTAGAAACTGTAGCTCCTGTTAAATTCAATTATTTTCCCTGCAGCTTCTACCTAAGAATGTCTTTTAAAGATGCTGTACTTCTCTTACATTCAAATGACTTTCCCTCTGCACTGGAAGAATTAAGATAATTTATAGGATCGAGGTTAAGTGCTAGATGGGGAAGAAAAAAAAAAGAGCATTAAAAACATTAAAAACAAGTAGCATAAACTACAGAGGACCAGCTAATAAGCTGAAGAAATGCTTATTATTAATGCTTGTTTTAGCTTTCATATATGCACCTGATCATCCTTGAATACTTTTAATGGTCTTTGGGGTGGGTTTTCTTTTTCCATTATAATGCTAATACAGACATGTGAGATTGACATTGGAGTTTAATTAGAAGTATTTTTTATTGTTACTGAAAGTATTTGCAACAGTAATTTTCCTGCTGCTGTTCATTACAAATGCGCAGCTGAATTCCTGCTTATTGAACCAAAAATTTTGAGCAGTCATTATGGAAACTTAGAAGCATTGCTAGGAAAAGATGGACTTGGAAAGGAGTGATATGTCTACTGAGTAAACCAGGAAAAAATCTGTCATTCATTTTTTAAAATATCTGTAATATTATGTATAGTATATGTTACATTATATATATCATATATCTTATATAGCATTATATTGTGTATTCTATATTATGTATTCTATTTATTCTATATTATAGTATATGTATTACATATATAGTCATGGCATAATAACATATAATATT
>NW_010174969.1:0-4385 GCF_000695765.1 Mesitornis unicolor
GTGAGAGCGGGCACGCAGCCAGGCCGCCGATTTAACGGGAGGAGGTGGCTGATGAGGGTCGGTGGGGAGGGAGAGAGCGGCCGCCGGGTTTGGTCTGGCGATCCCCGAGGTGGGTGAGGGAGCCTGGCCGTCCCTGGGCTGTGTCTGCAACGCTGGGTGCGCCGACTTCCCCGTGTCGACTGTTGCTTTCGTGGGGAGAAAAATATTCGGTGTCCTTATCTTTTGTGGTGCTGTAGTGAAGGACTTTGATGTCATGGCATTTGACTATTTCTTACTGTTGACTTTCTTGCCAAACACCCTTTCCCACCCATGGACAGTGGTGTGGTGTACTTGCTTCACATCTAAATTTTTGCTGGAATCGCTGGCCACAAAAATGGGATGACAAAGTCTGCATATAACCCAGCTTCATAGCCATCCCCAGAGAGTTTGTGTAGCACTGTGATAGAAATAAGGCATGCTAGACTTGAAACACAATTGCTCATAGACCTGACTAGAAGGAGAAACCTATTTATCAGCGGGGGGGGGGGGGGGGAGAAAGTGCCAACAAAATGGGGAGAACACTCAAAACTGTTTGAGTTGAAGCATGTCATTCTAGAAGGCAAACACCACTAACTTTGGGGCTTCCCAAGCTCTCTCTGCTTCTTTTCTGCCTGTTTCCTTTAGTGCCTAATTTTAGTGTCCAAGTGCCTCAAAGCAGCCTGCCACTGGGCTCCTATTGGGCTCAGTAATAGTGTACAGGATGATGGCTACCTGCTGCACTGAGGCTGTTTGTCTTGTACCTAGCCAAAACTGGGTGTTTATTTGCAAAACACCTCTAGCATTACAAAGTTCAAGGGCAAAGATGTTTTTTGACATGAAATATCTTTTGCCATGCTAGTGGTGATGCGCAGCTGGATGGATGTCCAACAGCACGGAAAGGTGGGTGATGCAAGGCATGGGACTGTGTGGTGAGTCATAGGAACAGATAACATCATTTTAAGCATTTCATTATTTTCCCTGCAAGGAGTGTCATTTGTACAGCAGCTATTTCATGCTACCATTTTGTCGTGTGAGTTGGTTGGATTATTAGTCTTGCACTGTTTTGCTTTGGTTGATTGCTTTCCTCTTTGGAAAATATTTTGTGCATGCCCTTCTCCTCTTTCTCCCTGGTCACACTAAATATATGCTGTCCCAGGGCTTTCAGGATGGCATCTGTAATGTTAAGGCAGCCTGAAGAACACAAGGATTGTAAATTGTGGTATCCTCTGCATATTGTAATGAGACCATCATCTGTTATTTGTAGGCATGTTTGAAGGTTTAAAGTCACCAGTTCAGGACAGTGTGCACCAGTGTATCTCAGACAAGGCACAGCAGGATGTTTCCCTGACTGTTTTGTGTATTATTTAAGATTTTATGCTTTTATTGTTGCCACATAGAAGGAGACACATGTGTCTTGGCCTAAGGCCCAGGTGAATTCTCTTTTTCTCACTTTGTTGCGTAGCCCACATTAAGTGCACATTAGAAAAGCTAGCACATGTATTTTTGAAATTTAGTCCAGTAAGAAAATAACTGAAGATCCTGTCTGAAACACCTGACTCTAGAAATTGTGGAAACTCTGGAACTAGACCGTAACAAGTGTGGGTGCTTGGTATTTTACCACAAGTATGGATAGGTGTATAAATGCATGGGTGGTAGTGGGGTGTGTAGGGGGAGGAATATTTAGATTTTTATGCTTGATTTATTTTCTCATGGTGATCATCTTTCTGTGCACTTTTTGAGAGTGATAATGAGGACTCATGATTCAAAGAGCAAAACATTCTTTTTCAACACCTGAACATCATACTAGAAGTTTCAAAGCACTATGCCTTCAAGAGCAGAGCATCTCTGCCTTGCTGGCTGCTGCTTTGGTATTAAAGTACTGCAGCAACTCCAAAATAAACAGGATCAAGATCCTGCTAGAGAAACTTACAGTATTCACTGTCTTTAGAAATAAATAAAACCAGAGAAAGTTCTTCCAAGGTCTGATGTCTCAAGCTGTTGGACTCTTTGGCTGACAACTCAGTTTTGGGGGAGTGCCAAGCTAATGCAGGAGTACAAGTGGGATGGTGGTGGTAAAAATGTAACTGACTGCACTAAGGAAAGAAAGGTGTAAAATACCCAGAGCTTTGAACATACCCTAGAGCCTTGCAGCTGGATATCACAGCTCCCAGAGCTGAACCTGAGACGTATAACACAGCACAATCGAGACACATTTCTCACATGGTTTGGTATGGACCAGGGTGTCTGCACACCACCTGAGTCTTCATCTGAGGGCAGTGCTGTCCAGAGGTTTGTCACAGTACAAATCAGGGTGGCCTTGAGGCTGCTGCGTCGTGGATGCTCTAAGCACATACCCTCCCCTCCTACACAGGGACATCTCTAGCAGGACACAGTCTGGAAGGAGCAATGTCTGCTCCTGGGACAGTCCCAGGGGTGTTCCACTGGCTTCTTGCTTACCTGGATGAAGGTAACCTGTGGAGCCTATAGCAGATGGGTTTTGCCTACTGTGCCAGCATCTGATAATGAGATAATCAGCAGTAAATTATTTCATAACCAGAATTATTCCAAAGGGCATTTATTACTGACAGGCATATATGTTTTCTTCTTCTTTTACATAGTCTTAAATGTGAACCTCAATTGCTCTTATAACATACGTGCTTCATCATGACAGGTAAAGCCCCCATTACCAATATGCTCACTTTACAGCTCCAAACTGGCCTAATTGCACATGAAAAGATTTCACTACTGAACACCTGCCTCAAAGTGTTTGAAATATAAAGGCTGTGTGAAGTGTTTTGTTTGGTGCTAGCAGAAGGTGCCAGACTGATGGCACTGCACAGTCCCTGTACAGAACAAGTGGAATAATATAGCTGTCATCCTCAGTAACGCTTGCCGTCTTTGTATTGTGCTGGTTTTTATCTGTTCATGTAAAAGCACAAGGATGCTACAAACTTCCCACAGCTGACCTCTGGAAGGAGGCTCTTCACTGTAAGGAGTCTTGTGCTGGTTGACACTGGTATCCTGCTGACATCTGTGGGAGCTGGGCTGGATGGTAGCCTGACTTCAGATGGAAGGTGTGCTTGGGGATTGCATGGTTTTACTTAAACATTTTACTATGCAGGTAATTATTACTGTTACTCATCTCTTCAGATTCTGATGCAAAAAATCTGCTGCACAGTGCATTACACCCAAAATCCTGTTCAGATTTGCCAGCTTGGGATGACGACACAAACTTACACATTTGCTAATTCCGAAGGTTGTCCAGACTGTTTCAGCTAGCTGTGAGTTACACTGAGCAAGCATGAGATCAAATCAGGGTGTTAATATTGCTAAGTGTCGATAAAACTCTCTGCCCAGCCCATCCATAACATTGCGGTGGGACCAAAGGGCTTCTGCAGCTTCTCAGGGGAGTTGTGTGTACCTGGTGGTGATGCCCATGGCAACACTGACTGTGAGTGCAGAGGCACAGCTCTTCTACCTGCTGGAACAGGGACAGGGAGTTGTCATGGAGGTGTTTCTCAAACTGCACCCTCTGAAGTCAGGGGAATAGTCTCCTTCTGGAAGGAACAGTGAAATTCTGGAGATGATTGTTGTTTCATGCAGCAGCACAACCACCTCAAAATTATGCTGGTAGGTAATACTCTGCTATTCCTTGTGTTATATGTGTATTTACTGGGCTCTGCTCTGTGTCTTTTTCGATGACACTGTATTGAAGCTATTAATATCACTTGGATCAATGCACAACTTACTGAACTGTTTTAGCTTAACTTTTTTGCTCTTCTTTATACTTTCTGTAATTACTGTCAAAAACAATGCTCATTCTGCCAATTAATATGTGCTCTTAGGACTAAGCCCTTGCATAGAAGAGAAAATCCATGAAATAACCAATGTCTGTGCTTAGTGAGAGAGCCCCACATTGGCTGGAATTCACCTCCTGACCAAACCTCTGTAAAATCCACATGCATGTTCATATGGATAGTAGAGCGCTCCATAACCCACAGTGGTATCATGTTTGCTTATGTACTTTGTTAGGTCTCTAATACTGTAAGCCTGGAGAAGAGACATGGGAGGAAAGCCACGACTCTTTTGTGGTGGTTGTTTTCAAGGGAAAAATTAAATTTTTCCCAAACTGTCAGCAGGACCTATAAAAAAAGAGTAGTGATAAAAGCTAAAAGCTAATGTCTTCTGCCAAAAGAAACTCTCTTGTTGAATGCAATCTGAGATGAATGCTCTATAGAAAAACAATCCCAGGAGAGTGTTTGCAGCAGGTTAGCTGGATCTTGGGAGAGGAGCATTTCAGATTTAAGGGTACTGTCAATAGAGTGTTTTTTCTGTCTTTTGATTTTCACAGAATCACAGAATCACAG
>NW_010174970.1:0-2593 GCF_000695765.1 Mesitornis unicolor
CAGACCCTCCTTGTTAGAGAGGATGAGATCTTTCCCAAAGGATGGGAAAGAAATTATTATCATGGTCACAGGAAGCAACCCATATAAAAAAGCAGATGTGCATATTCCGGAGTACTTAAATCCTAGTAGATATACCTGTGACACCTGTGTGAAATGTTTTTTGTAAAACAGAAAATTGTGAGAAAGGTATTTGCAATGAAAGACCACGTGGCTTTTCTCTACCTGAAAATGTATTAATTGCTGAAGCACTGTGATTCAGAGAAGTAGACGAATATTTTATATTCCTATTCATTAGAACTTCAATTAGAATATCTGTTCTGTTCCAGTTAATGCAATGGCTGGATCAGGTAGTTAGTGGACACTTAATTAGAAAGCATCAGAGTTCTAATTGAATATAGTTTTATTTTTGAGCAACTGTGATGAGTCACCTGCCTGTACATTAATGAACTTTAAAAGTTATCCAGACTCTGAATCAATTCATAACAGCTAAGAAGCTTTCTATATCTTATATGTGTGTGTGTATAGATATGTGTGTATATATATATGTACAAACTGAACCAAATTTTACTGGGATGAATTTGTACTGTCATAGTTTGGATTTCATAGAGGTTCATGAATCAGATATCTGCTTGAGAATTTACTTGTGATAGTTAGTGAAAAAAGATTAAACAGGGAAAAATCACACTAAATGAACCTGGCAGTACAAAGTATGAACTAGTTCGTCTCTATGATGGAGAATAGTAGTAGTTTCACATCAGGATCACATGAATAATTAATCTACCTTTTGTTCAAGAGCATGCTTTGAATGGAAAATATATGTGAAGTGCTATGTTACCTTTACATTGTTGTTGGCATGATTTAGCTGCTGAAACATGGTCTAAGAAGAGAAAACGCCTCTGCTATTAATCTTTAATAAGCTATACCAAATAACACAGCTGTAATTCAACAAGCTGCAGCCAATAATCCTACATCACCTTGGGTGTTATATGACTAATTTTTGAGAAAATATTGCCAATAATGAAAGACAAACTGTTTGGACTGTATACAAGGATGCTAGTTTATAAAAGGTTGTGACTAAAATTTGATTAATGCTGGCACAGAAACTCACTTTCCATTGCCAAAAGTATCATATATATTTGACTGAGTTGTAATATTTCAGCATTAAAACAGTAAAACAAATCAGTTACATGTATCATGGTTTCATGTTCACTTTATGACATTATGCGTGCAATGACCTTAGTAAACCACATATTCCCAAATCTGATTTTATAAATGTAGTACAAAACCACTATCTGTGTTATAATTAATAATTTGTGTTAATTTGCACCTTGCCTTAAAAAAACTGAGACCTGAAGAAACCAGAGGCAAAAAAGAGTCATCCAAATATGATAAATCCTGTCTTGTATGTACCTTTAGAAAATTAAAATAAAATAAAATAAAATAAAATGCACAGAATCATGCTTTTCATAATGAAAACTTTAATACAGAGTATGCAAATATACCTTTACTATCTGAATTTTGTTAGTATACACCAGAAATTTGTTAGTAGAAAGAGAGCTCTCTGTACTTGATCTTGATCAGATATTTGTTTCCCTATATTACAGATCTTTACATATATTATACACAAAAAAGGAATTATTCATGATAGCTAATGTGGGAAGACTGGAAGAAAATAACAGTACTGAGAGAAACAAAGAACAGAAAACACGAGGGGAAACCAAAGCCCTGGCTTTGCACTAAGAACCACATGGCTGGAAATGCTGTGCTGACCTACCAGACAGAATGCTGTATGTCTCCCATGGGACAGGAAAGTCATACAAGGAATCACTGCGCTAACCTGCACAACTTCTGGACTGCATTCTATCTCCCACAAGACAGGCAAGTCTTGTAAAATTGCTTAGACCTATGAATAAAGTGTTTTGGTATCCTCATCCACTTATTCTCCACAATAAAGTGCTTTGGTATCCTTATCTACTTATTCTCCACACTGCCACTTTGGTTTTAAACTATGACACTTCTAGCTGTTCTAAGATCTTTACATACAAGGAGTGTTACACAGTCACAAATAAGACAGGGTGTATTCTGATCATTTAACAGTAACACACAGAGTTTTGTAAAATAATAAGGAAGTCATATCAGAAGAAAGGTCTACAGCTATCAAGGATCTTGACAAATCCACATCACAAAGTAGAAAAATATATGTTTTATGAAAAATGGGTTTTTTATGAAATACTTTTGACAATTTGAAATAAAATTATATCAGTTCTTTAGGCAAAACTAATAAAAAGAAGAAAGTCCACAACATCAACAATGAAACTGTCATCTTCTTGTCTCAAATGTTTTCTTTATTCCTGATTAGTTTTTTTAGTAATAGCACAAGTCCTGGTATGTTGTCTAAGTTTCAGAGACATTGTAGGAAATGAAAAGAAAATTTGTAGAACATTGCTATTTACTTAGAGGATGAGTGCAGAGGAAATTATTTATTGGCATTCTGCTATAGTATTTTGTTGTCTTATAAAAGATTGCAGCAAAATGTGAAAACAGTACCACAATCAACAGTAATGGACTAAAGAAGCTATAAATGGAAAAAAGA
>NW_010174971.1:0-10455 GCF_000695765.1 Mesitornis unicolor
CTTTCCAGCACATCATCTCCCAGCCTGTATCCATAATGAGGATTGTCCTGACCCAGGTGCACGACCCTGCACTTGGCCTTGTTGAACCTCATGAGGTTCACCTGGGCCCACTTCTCCAGCTTGTCCAGGTCCCTCTGGATGTCATCCCTTCCCTCTGGCACATTAACCTCATCACCCAGCTTGGTAACGTCAGAGAGCTTGCTGAGGGTGCACTCAATCCCACTGTCAATGTCATTAATGAAGATATTCTTTCATTCTCTCTGTACCTACTGCATAAAATATTTTTTGCCATTTTTTCCCCCATATTTGGTTTTTGCATTTTAAAACACAGCCACTGTGTGTGCAGCACTCAAACGTGCTCTCGGCTTCCCCCCCCACAAATGTAATTGCTTTAAAACTGCCGATAGTTGGCAAAAGCAATTTTCTCTGCATTATGGAAGACTTCAGCTCCTCTCATTCTTCCTGCAAGTCACCCCCCCTCCATCCTGCCTTCTCCCTGCTGCTGAGTGATGCTCAACACCTTGGCTTGTGGTACCTCTGCTTTCCAGGATGATGCTCTTGCCTTTTCCTGGCCTGTGGGAAGAGGTGCGTGGTGAGGGATGTCTCTATGGGAGATAAGTCGCTTCTATTGCAGCTTCTGCTGAGCAAGGGTGATGCTCGGTGGCACCAAAGCCCTTCCCTTGTCTGTGCTGCTACCCTGGCTGGCTGGGTATCTGTGCCAGACACATGCGCATCTCAGTTTTGCAGCCCCATGACACGTTTGACATGCTCTTTCTGTTTACAGGACATGTTAGGCTTTCCAAAGCTTTAATGATGGAAAATAAATTGGAGTCCAAGAGAAATAATCTTTAGGCATTCTCTGTAGGCCTTGTCTTGCCTTGCTTTCCTCAGCCATGTTGAAAGCTGTGGCTGGAGGGGAATATCAATGAGGAGGAGCCCTGGGTCCCTCTGATTTGTTCTGATGCCCCTTGCTCAGGGGAGCTCACTGCAGGCAGCCTGCTGATAAATCCGAGGGGGTCTGGAGGGCGTGGAAGTAATAAGGCATTGCTGGACCTTCTTGGAGGGCTTGCAGTCCTGAGTCGAAGAAGGTCAGAGAGTCTGGGGCACACTGAGGCTTTCTGTCCTGCTTGGGGGGCTTTAGTAGCATCCTGGCATGGGGCAGCACTTGTCAGTGCCATGCTTTTTGGTTCTGCACCAACCTGTCATGGAGAACCAGGACTTTGTGCCAGCGACCCACGACCTTGTGCCAGCACCCACCTTGCAGTTAGGTCGCAGGAAAATGCACGTAAATGTGCTCCGTGCAGACTCCAGCTGCAGTGTTCCCTGCCCTGTGCTGGTGTTGGTCTCCTGCTTGCAGGGGAAGATGGGCTCCTCCCCAGGACCACTGTCCTCACAAGCACTGGGAGGTTGGTAGGTGATGGATGCAGGATGTTTCCTGCTTAAACCTCAGTTTGAGCCTAAAACAGATGAAATCTGCCATGAGCATTTCAAAGATGCCCGAGGAGGGGATGGATGCTCTGTAGAGACTCTGCGTACGTCAAGCAGGGAGAGAAACCCAGCCAGCCTCCGCAGATAGCCGCCTGAACTGGGTGTCAACCCTCACCTGTACATCCCTCTTTTGGGTGGCTGGATGATGCTGGTGGCTTTTGGCTCGCAGCGAAGCCAGTCCGGGCCACCTGGCTGCTCTGAGGAGCTCTGTACCTCGGCAAAGTGGGACCGCTTGCAGCGGTATCCTCCCAGTTGCGTAGTTAAGTGCTGTCTTAATGGTGTCAAGCTCCGAATGAGCTCGGGCAATTTGCTTTATAAAGCGACGCACTAAATATGTCAACACTCGGCGCATGTTTTTAATATAATATTTCAGATTGTTTTGAAAGAAGCCAACATCCTTCTTTCCCTCTTCATTAGGAACATTTTATGTGAAAGAGATGAACAATAGAGAGAGTTTGCCAGAGAGAAAGCTTTCCCAAGTATTTGTTGCTGCTGAGAAATCAGCTGTTTTTTACAAAAAAAAGAACCACCCCAACACGTCAATGCATAACCATCAGGGCAATTAAGCAGTGTGTAAGCTTCCAAGGAAGGCTGTAGGATTGGCTTTGCTGGAGATGCGGAAAACCAGGCTTGACCGTAGCCTCTGGGTGTGCTTTAGGCACAGTAAATCCCTGTTCCCAGACGGGGAATGGACAAAACGACCCACCAGCAGCTCCCAGCTGCCTGGGAATTTTGGAAACAGTCTGAGCTGCTCTGGCATAAGCATTTCCAGGCTGGAGAAGTGAGCGGGTTTGTGAATCTTGTGCTGTTTCAGCCCAGAAATTATGGTTTTGGCTTTTAACTCGCTTCTCAGCAGGACTAGGGGAGGGTTCTGTTCTGGTCTCCAGCTGGGAGACCTGGTCTCCCGCCACGGAAACAGGAAGACCTTCTGCCTGGCTGGTTGTGATGCTCTGTTCTGACTGGTGCTACTCAATAGAGGGAAAAAAAAAAAGACCAACCAACCCCAAAATCCCCTTGCAATACTTTCATCAGCAAAACTGGGTTCCTGTCTGTTCTCCAAAGTGTTTCTCTTTCATCGCAAGTTGGAGGAAACTTTCAGGCAACTCTAAACTTTCCTCTTCAATGAGGACAGACCTGAGGAGACGGTGTGAGGGACCCGTTCCCCAAAGCCCCCGCTGGCCCCCGCTCTCCTTCCATTAGTCCTCCCCAGCCATGGCCCATGGAGGTGATCCCAGGCAAATTCCTTCTGAAACAGAGAGCAGCCCGGTTAGCTGAGATGGCACCGGCGTGGTGGGCTGTAAGGCGACCTGGGGATGCTGCTGCCTGTCGCTGCTTAGCACCATCTCCTCATGCACCCAGCACAGGCAGGATTTGGTTTTCCTTCACCTCCCGGTAATCCTGCTGCTCAAATATTCTTCCTGCAGATATTTTTATTTTACTGCTCCTAAATGGAGTGTTTAAGCTTATTCTTTTCTTTTCTGTGAAAGAGGCAGTAAATCCTTTATCCTGCCTGGCTATTTCTGTGCGTGTATTTTCTCATTGTGCTCCAGCTTGTCAGCTGTGTCAAAGCCTGGAAACCTTGGCCTCTGTTGGACTCCAGATTTGGATTTCTCTGTATTTAACAACATAGAGTCCCTTGGACTAACAGTTCTTTTCTCTCCCCTTGTGGTGTGTGGTGGTGGGTTTTTTTGTGGTTGGTTTGTTGTGGGTTTTTGTTTGTTTGTTTGCTTTTTGTGTGGTGTTTTTGTTTTGTGGTTTTTTTTTTTTTTAATTAAAAACACCTAGTTAAAAAAGCCCTGACGAAAGGGAGGAAGCTGAGAGGTAATGGTCTGTCAGGTTCATCCCTGGCACAGTGCTGGCAAGAGGTTCCAACCGGGGTGTCCTCCTGCCCTGCCATGCCTTTAAGGTACCAGGGATGCCCTGGGGAAAGGGAACCCGCCCACTGCCCACCCGGGCAAGGGAGCTTTCCAGAGATTAGCTTGGGGTCGGGGTGCGTAATGCTCGGGCAGCGGATCCGGCGAGCACAAAGGCAGGGCTTCGGCGCAGGGGGATTAGCCCGGCAAGCGTGGGGTATCTCCCCGGGGGGAAACTGATGGAGGGACAGCCAGCCCCATGGCTCCAGAGAGGCGGAGCAGGCTGTGGTGCTGGTGGCCGCAGGGGGGGCGTGGGATGGTGGCACGCGTGCCCCTGTGGTGGTGGCAGCAGCCTCGGGTGGTCTGTGCCCCCCCCCCTTTGCTTTTGCAGCCGCGCTGGCGCTTCGTGAACCCCACGCAGCTCACCGCGCCGGGCAGCGCCGGTGTTTGTGCGAGAACAAAAGAATAAACAATGGGAACTGTGATTAATTAGCACAGCTAATGAGCAGCGTGCGTGGCCCCGAGCTTGGTGAGGTGCCAAGATCAGAGGAGCCGAGGGGAGAGACTCTGGGGGGAGCTTCTTTGGGGAGTGAGCGAGGAAGGGGAGAGGATGCTTTCCCACCACCCCTTTGCAATGTGCTTGAGCTGGGATTGGGAAAATCGCCGCCCGTATTCCTCGGAGCTATCGTCATCCTCAGCAGCATCCCTCTGTTCCCCAGTGCTGCCTTTGCTGAGAGAGCGCTTCCCTCAGCCAAAATCAGCACTGGGAGCAGGGGCGTTGGACCCCCTGCGCTCTGGTGCTGCAGGCGTTAATTACTGAGCCCTCATTAGGGTCAGTGGAGTTGTCTTCCCTGTGGAATAGGATCCTCCTCACTCGCCTTCCTCTTCCGTCTTATTCTTCGCTCTCCGTTTGCAAATTAGCACAAGGACCACGATCGGCAAACAAATTTGCAGCAAGCATGTGGTGGGCTTGGAGATTTGGAAGAATCCTTGGCAAATATTTGCCAGCCTCTGCTGTGAACCTTGCGAATCCTTTTCACAGCTGAGAGATGCTGAGCGTAACTGGCAGCTTGGGATCGGGCGCCGGACCTTGGGTTGAAGATGCTCAAAAAGTAGCCAAGTGAGCAGCGCTTGCTTCCATCCCTCCTCCTTCCCGTGCTCTCGCTGTGCAGTGTGGGGATATCTGAAGATGCGATACACTTGACTGCAGCTGTGGCAGGATCACATCATTCCCATTAAAAGGTGGCTGCGGCTAAATACCACTTGCTCAGCAAGGTCTAGAGCGGTGCCCTTTGGAGTAATTGGGAGATGCGGCCTCTTTTCTGAGGACAGAGTCTATTTTTCAAGGCGCCGTCGCTTTATTATTAATTTGTTAAACACTGACTGCTCCAAACTGATTGAGACGCAAAGGAAGGATGTGAGCTCTGCCTTGGGGAACCTCACTGCTAAATAAATGCATTAAATCAAACCCATGCTGAAGAGGATGGTGCTGCGTGTGAAGGTGAAGCTGCTTAGAGGAGGGGTGAAGGTGCTAACCCTTCCATCAGGAAAGGGTCTCACTTCTCTTTCAGCATTGAAATTTGGAGGAGTGCTTGCAGATTAAGATTTCTCGTAGTATTTCCGAGGTGGCAGTGGGACCCCTTGACTTGGGAGCAGAAAGGAGGGGACCTCTGGCTGAGCCCATGGAGCTGGAGAGTCCTTCCCTTCCATGTTCTTGGCTGTGTGCATCTGCGAGGGCAGGGAGACTGCTTTCTCTCCCTGGAAGCAAAATAATACCCTCTGGGAATTGCTCCCCAAAGTCACCTGAGGCCTGGCAGGAGCTCCTCAAAGGGTGCCTGAACCTCTTCAAGTGTTCACATCTGCTTAGTGTCCAGAGCCAAGCAGGTCCCAGCTGCCTCCTTTTGTTTCCTTGATGACAGGGAGGGGGAAAATAAGAGCAATATAGAAAAAACTCACTATTTAAAGCTCTTCACCTTCCTACCTTTCAAGTCAAGCTTGCTGTGGGGTTGGGTTTGCTTGGTGGGCACTCAAGGCCGTGCCATCCCAAACTGATGTCTCCTGTCCCTTCTCTCCTGCAGCCCCCTGTGCCCAGGAGCCATGAGCTGCCCGCAGAGACCCCGGAGCAGCCCCCTGGCTGCAGCCTGCCGGTGCTGCTAGGCTCCCCCAGGAAGGTGCCCGTCGCTGGCGGAGAGACCCAGCTGCATCTGCGCCCAGCCTCTTGCCTCCCTCCCAAGGTAAGGACCGCATCCTTTCTGGCTGTGAAAAGCAAATGCAAGTGAAAGCCAGGTTATTTCTTGGGTCGTTGCATCTCCTGCCTTGCCCAGGAGGATGAGCTGCTAAGTGAGGGGTAAGATCTGCCCTTGTCTCACAATGAAAAAGTGGTTTTGAAGGTGGGGCAGCTCCCGATGTAACCAGTTGCTTGCAGACTGTATGCCATCAGTGAGTTTGCTCGTAGCTTCAGAAGGTAGCTTGGTATGCTGTAAGGAGCCAGGCTTGGATGGCGCCGGCGCCTTGCAACTGCCTTGGCTTCCCTGATTTACTTCCGAGGATAATTGTCTATAATTTGCCTCTTAACAATGCTCTGGAGGCTTCCCAAGCATGCTCCACTTTTCTTCCCACTGTAAAAGGCCTTTGGGGTATTTTTGGAGACTTCCTGCAGTGGGAGAGTGAGGAGTGGCTGGGGAGTGGGCTGAGCCGCTGTCCCAGTGAAACACCTTTGCATTTTGCAGTAGGGTTTTGGGTTTTTTTTTTTAAGGTTAAAGAAGTAGAGCTTGGTTTGCAGGGAGTGAGCTGGGCATGAGGCTGAGGCTGAGACACCCTCTCGTTGGGTACAAAATCGGTGTTCGTGGCTGAGGAGTGAAAATCAGGTTTTGAAACCAAAAATGCAATTTCTGGGGTTGTTTGGGGTTTTGAGATTTTTTGGCTTCTTTTTTTCCCAAGCTTTTCCTTGCAAACAGAGGCATCAGCTGTGTGTGGGAACATATGGGAATCGCGACTTCTCCATGTGTGCAGTCCCCTGTGCCAGGGGAGCTGGGACCTGGAGGAAGATGCGGATGTTGCTGGCATACAGCAGGGTGGGCGAGGGCATGAGAGCCCCATTTTGGGAGGTCTGCAAGGGGGTCACAGCAGCCCCACTGAGCTAAAACGTAATCCTTGTCCTGGTTGGACAAGGAGCTGGGATGCTCCAGAAAAACCAGGAAAGCAGGAGCTGGTTAGTGCTGCTGAGGCTGACATCCTTGGCCATAAATATCCCACCTGCTCTAATCCTCCCGATAGCTCCAGCACTGCTGTTTTCCTAAGAGTTATTTGACTCTTTCTGTTACACTTCTCAGACAAATGGCTTTTAAATAAAACCCTCTGCTAACTCGTTAGGCCTCCTGTCCAGGTCACTTCCTGCATGGGTGATTTATAGGGCTGCTTTTAACGTTTTATTAACTTTAAATCGCTGGGGCCAGTCAATCGGAGTCTATCCCATTAGCTGTGGTGAGTGGCAGCCTGTGGCATCAGGCTCTGCTGCAGCCTCCCCCTCTTCTGGGGAGGCCGTGATGTGACCACAGAGCGAGAATTGGGGAAGAACAGGAGGATTCAGATAAGGAGGAGTAGATCTGGGATGGATGAGTGAATTGCACAAGGGTTAAGGAGATAATGGGGCTTGTGATCATATCTGGGGGAGCTGGCTTATCTCCTGTCGTTGGTACGTGTTTTCTTGGCTGCATCCCCTGCAGCACATGTGGGACCATGCAGCGATGGGAGAAGAGCATCAGGACTTGGTGAGGAGGTGCACGAGGCTGCTGGGGGCTGAGCGAGTGGAGATGGCTCCGGCTGGGAAATCCAAACGAGATGGAGATCGTCAGTGATGTGAGGCTGCAGCAGCAGCTTTGATTATCTCTGGTTTTGTTGCTGCTCTTCCTCCGTGCCCTGTCTTTGTTCCACCCGTGCTCAGAGATGTTATTCAGTGGAGTTTTCGAGCTCTTGGTAACAGGGGAAAAAAAACCCCAACCCTGAACTCCTGCACAACCAGAGCTAATGAGCTCTCTCTGGAAATAAAAGCATCCTGAGGACAGCCTTGCCATACAGAACAGCCTGTTCTCAGCAGCTGCTCCGGCCACTGCCTCCCAGCGATGGCCCAGCACGGGGCCGTGGGGAGTGAGCAGAGCTGTCCCCTCCCATCCTTTTGCTTTTCTGGTTTGCAACTCTGGCAGAGCTCTGCTGCGGGGATGGGGATTTGGGAGCATTTGTCCCACACCCTGATGCAGAGCGCATCACCTCGTGTGTGCTGGCAGGACAGGGCAAGGAGAGAACACATCCTCGTGGGTCAGGACCAGCTTTAACTGGTTTGGAAAGGGATCTGGGTAATGCTTTGGCTCGCATCAGCAGCTGGGCATTTCGGGGAGGTGGGATCTGCAGGGAAAGCGGATCTGCAGTCCCTGGTGTCTGTTGGGGTTGTCAGGTGTGTGGCCAGGAGGGAATTTATCTTGCAGCAAAGCCAGCGTCTGAAAGCCATTGCTTCTGATGTGCCCGTGATTTGCTGAAACCTGCGTCTCCTTTGTCATATTTCTGTCTGTCTCTGCCTCAAATCCCAAAGCGAAGACTGAGAACTTGCTCACAGAGAGGAGCAGGGTTGGGTTTTTGAAAATATTTATTCTGAGCTCTCCAGGTAGGCACGCTGCGATCTGGGGAGCCTGCCTGCGTGCTGGCAGTGCCCCCTGCGCAGCAGAGGTGGGTTGGCCGCCCTTCCCTCTTCCTGCCGCTGCCCTGTGTGAGAGCTGGGACTTGGAGGAGTGCCGTGGGGATGGTCACCCCTTCCCACACATGAGTGGGAAGGGGGTCTGCCTTTCCAGGTAAGCACAGTGAGTGTAAAGGGATGAGGTTGGGACCATGGTGGTGGTTTTCCTGAGCTGCTCTACCCACGCCAACCTGCCCTCTGCCTGTACCTGCCACCAGCAGGCAGCAGGACCAGCCTGCTCGCCCATCACTGAATTTCAGACCAGAACAGTCTCATTAGCAGGAAAAATTTCCCCCAGATAAGTTACTGCTGCTGTAAGAACTGCAATTATCTCTCTTTTCTGCTATTGCAACTGTGGGCATTGAAGTTGGCCGCTCCTACAGCGTGTCATGGCAGAGCTCTTGTTCACAGGAGGGTGCTGCCAGGAGAAAAAGTGAAATTATGGAAAGGACGTTTTGGGGAAAAGGACCACTTGTTCTTGGTTTGTTCCTGCTTGCTTGTCTTGTTGGGTCAGACCCCTTGTGCCCCTGCCTGTGCCTTCTAGCAATGCGTTTATGGGCTCGGGCGGTGCAAGAAGTGTCCCTGGGGAGTGAAAATAAGAGGTCTGAGACTTGTAGGAAACATTTCCTTGAAATTCAAGCTTATTCAGTCATCGGTCATTTGACCAACGCTCTGTGAGCCATGGGGAAAGCTCCCAGAGCAGGGGAGGTTTGCAGCTGGATGTCACAATAACTTCTTAGTGAATGGCTGGGATAAGTCATATTTCATCAAGGAAACATTTCAGCCATGAAAAAGATTGCTGATTAATTCTTTTTAATAAACAACGGTGAGCAGCATGTCTTGATTCAAGCCAGACTGACTTTTAGAGTGATTCATGGATTTTTCCACAGGAAGAATCACCTTTGCGGGGATTGCTGGTGCACGAGGTGCCTGCTCGCCTTCATGAGTAATTCCCCCTGTCCCAAAAAAGCACCGGGGTGTGGAAAAACGATGAACTTCTCTGCGGGAACTGCAGGGGAGACTTGAGAGGGAGGGAGGGAGGGTGTGCTTGGCTCTACCACCACAGCCGATGACTGTATCCTTTTGAAGAGCACCACGGGAGGTGAAGGAGTGGGAATTTCACCACCAGAAATGCTGAAGAAGGTGAATCTTGGGGGAGAAAAGAGCAGAGTCGAGATGTCTCTGCACGCCTGGGCTTTGCTAAGGGAGGTCTGTTGGGACCACCTGATGCTCCCCTTGCAATGTGCTCTGGCAAAGCAAGCACCTGAAGAGAAGCGTGTCCCAGTGTTGTTAATTTCTATTTAATTTGGGTTTTTTATTTAAATTTTATTTCCAGCACCTTGTCTTTGTGCTGGAAGCCGGCCAGCCTCCGTGGTCTTCCATGCCACCGAGATCCACGGGTCCGGAGGGTGGGAGCGTGTGCCGGGGGCGGCAGCGTGCCGCTGAGGGCGTAGCATGCGTCTGTGCCGTGCTGTTTTTGAAAACCTGGTGGGGTGGGATGGGCAATTGCCGGGTGAGGCACTACTCATAGGTGTGAGCAGTGCCTGCGCCTCGTGGGCGGCACCGGGGGTGGCGGTGGCCCTTGCTGCGGCGGCAGGGGCTGGTTTTAGTTTGGAGCTGGGAGAAGAAGAAAAAACAAAAAGTAGTTCTGCTGAGTTGAAACTGGGAACTTAATTTGGGTTCTTGGTGGGGGATTTTTGGCTGTTCTTGGTAAAAAAGCCAGATATTTGTCTGAAACCTTGAGTTTCCCAGCCCCCCCTCCATTGCCGTGCCCATCCCGTATTCATTATGATGCCCATGTACTTCTCTAAGCCCAATATACTTTGAATTACTGCTCATCTATTCCTCTTGACATCCTCATGCTCATAACTAGGGAACCTGCATTACCCATTTGCGCATCTGTCAAACTGCGTGTTCCTTGGCCATTTCCAGAGATACATAAAATTGCCCGTGGTTATGACATTATTGACAACCCACCCCGTCTCCTTCCCCCTCCCCGAGCCCAAATGGCTGCCTCGCTTTATGAGGATTGATATTTGGGCAGTAAATATTTTAGAGCCTCATCTGATGAGCGCATCTGTGTGGGTGAATACATTTCTGGCTGAGGACAGATGTTGGAGCTGTCTTCATTGGAAGTGCAAGGCCTTTGTTTTCCCTCTCCAGCCTTTGCAGCATCTCTGTCATCTCTTTCCAGCCCCTCAGTGCTGCCTGTTCCTGTTTGGAAGAAGAGAAATGGGAGGGAAAAGCCAAGTAGAGGTTGCCGGGAAGGATCTGTGAGGGATATTGGGTGCTGCAGCACCCTGAGGTTGGGCTCCCCATGTCCATCAAGATTGAATTTCCCTGGGCAATGTGTTTTCCTTTCCCAAACCCAGGAAAGCCACCAATTCC
>NW_010174971.1:10486-50217 GCF_000695765.1 Mesitornis unicolor
AGACAAGTAGTTTCAGCCCTTTTGAAAAAAAGAAGACACACATCAGGCTGTCTGTGGTTTCCAAGGGACGTATTTTGACTTGACTATTCTGAAAAGCTGCTTCATCTCCCAAACTTTCAAAACGTGCTTCGGTAAATGCCTCTAAAGAGGAAACCACTTGAGAACAACACAGTCTGGGTGACCCGAGGAATTTTCTTTTATCTTGCTGAAGAAAGCAAAGGAGTCCATTTTCAGTTCCTCAAAACCATTTGCTCTCTTTTCCTTCAATCCCCAAAACAAAAAGTGTTGCTTGATTCCTAGGAAAGAGGAAAAAGCAGATGCAGCTCCTGCGGAGCGAGGCAGTTTGGGTGTCACATTTGGCTTGGGCTGGCTCCCAGCTGGGGTCACTGGGAGCTGGGTAATTCCTCGGAGCCTTTGTTGTGAGAGCAGAAGTTTCCTGGCTCTGGAGCAGGATACTCCGAAAAGCCACGCACCGAGGTGAGGAGTTCAGTGGCCTTGGTTATTTGCCGATGAAGGATGCTGCCCTGGCCCTGGCCCTGGCCAGTCTGCTCTTTTATGGCAATAGAGTATCTATGTATTTATGATTTCCGTGGGTGGTGTTTTGGATGATCTATTGAGCCAGAGTGAGATATTTTGAGGCGCAGTGAGATATTTTAAAAACATCTCATCACTCTGGAAATATCCATGGTGTGATAGCTGCGTATTAGTCATTCGGAAAGGGAGTGATTTCAATGAAAGAAAAAACATTTCATCTTGTCAGAGCATTTTCACTCACTGTCTGCCAGGTAGCTGCTGTCAGTCTTTGGTCTCTGTGGCTGGTTTGACTCTTCTCAGGCTCTCCCTTTTTATTTTATTTTCTAGCAAGAAATAAACTCTCTAATGGATATTGGTACCTACAAGCTCATCAATTGTCAGTAAGAAAGAGCCATTAAAAAGGTGCAATAAACCCTCTTTGCACTGGATTATTTCCAGTGGGATTATTTCTATCTCCATGTGGAAGGAGAAGCTCCTCCTCCAGGTACTGGACCTTGAACAAAAGCCTCTGCCTCTGACATGGTTTTATCCCCCTGGAAAATGGAAGTAACTCCAATACTTTCCCACACCAGCTGGGGATGCAGAATTAGGCTCGCGGAGAGCAGGAGGAGAGACGGTTTTCTCCTAGGAGTAAAAAAAAAACCTGTAAGAAAACACAAATGATGAGGCCCCATGCTGCAAGGGAAAACAGCACAAAGCCGTTCAGCAAATGAAAAGCCAAATGAGCTGTAAAAAAACCACCGCCGTGGAGAGATTTTCACTTGGAGGGAATCTGCCATAAATCACCTAATATTCAGCTGTGCACTGCCATTTGGGAAAACGTTCCTCGTATTCTGTTGATCTCTGCTCTACTTTCCATATACCTATAGGTGGGGTTTCTGTAGGCAGCCCACGCGCCCCGGGGAGGAGGAGATTCGGCTAACTGCTCCCATCCAGTCTGATCGTTCTCCATAATCAGGCCAAGAGTAACTACGCTGTAGTTACGCCATGAGTACTACGCGCTGTCGCTTTGCGGGGTGCCATCGCCGCTGCCTTGCACAACCAGTGGATAACTGCTTGAATGACTCAAAATTATCCCTTTGCAGGTAAACACTTGGTTGATGATGATACCCAGGGTTTTCACAGGGTGTGGGATGCTTAAGCATATCTAAGGGCACCTATGGGAAGTCTGATGGAACCCTGCTTGTGCCTGAGCTGTTTTGGGGTGAGTCCTCTGCTGTCTTGCCCGCTTGACGTGGTATCTTCTGCATCCCTTTGCTGGTGGTGAGCGTGTCCCTGTCCCTCTGTCCCACACTCCTGAGTCAGCAGTATGCTGCTGCCAGCGTGCTCTTTCGGCTTCAAGAAAAAAAACCCGAAAGTTTCAGTATTTAAAGTATTCAAGCAGATGGGAAGTCACAAACTCCAGTCGGTGGAGGGAGCATGTTTCATGACTAACAAAATATGCCAGGTAGGCCGTTCCACTTGAGATATTTTCAGGAATATAATCACTTTCACACATCTTCATAAATTTGCCAAAGTGTTAGTTTTCCCCCATATGGATCGGGGAGGATGCAGCATGTCATGACTGTTGCACGGCATCTTGATGCTGTGTCTTCGTGGTGGGCTTTTTTTTTTCCTATCTTTCCCCCCACTCAGGCTGTAGATGAAATAAAAGTTTGATTCTCCCTTCCCAGTAATTAATGTGGGCAGAGGGTCATCCTTGAGCTCCTTGGCTTCTATCCAAGGCAAGGCAGAGGAGGCAATGGTTAAATCTCTAATAATTCCCCACGGAAAGGGCCAGAACAGTGCAAAGCATGCTGTTCCTCGTGGGGTACCATCAGTCGCTGGTGGGATGCTCTAAGGGAGCCCCAAGGGCTGCATCCTTCCCATTGAGCTCCTTTGACTAGATGCGCCAGTGTCGCTATGGGGTAAACAAATGCAAAATATTTTGAAGTAACTCGGTCTCAGCGTTGGATTCTTGCTTTTCTTTTTCGTATCATGGCAAAATTAAATAAAAAGGACCCGTTTTCTGCATGTTATTGATCTTTCACTCAAAATCTGGGCCCTTTTCCAGGAAAAATGAGCCCTTTTGTGAACAAGAAGACAGGCATCTTCCCAACAAAAGTCAGCTTTCAAATTCAATGTTCGGTGTGGTTGAAATTTCATGTTTCTGATAGGAAAATATCAATTTCACTCAAATTTGCACAGAAGTGTTGCTGGGGCAGGGCTTGGGAAGACTGACCTGAATGGATTGATGAGCACTTGAAGGCTGGATTGATGGAGGGATTTAAAAGCAAAGGGAAGAGCAACCTTGTCACTGATTTTGAACAGCTTGTCTTGTGAATCAGGAGCTGAGCTGTGGGGCTGGAGATGGCCCTGCTGTCCTCATCTCTCAGGGACCTGGAGCCTTCATTACACAGGTACTGAACTGGTGTAAATTGGTGTAGCTCTGTTACCTTGGTTGGGTGCTCTGCCAAGAGCTGCTTGCTGGTGTCTTAGAGGAGCTGGGCTTCGCCAGCGGTATTTTACAGGTTAAGTTGTTAAATCTCTGCAGCTCGTTTATTTGTTGGTGAAGCACTTAGGAACTGCTTGGGAAGGAGATGTGTTTTGCTCCCTTGGACCGTGCTGCCACGTGGATGCTCAGCCGCCGCGCAGGGCTGGTTGTCCTAAACACGTGCTTACAGTGCAGCCCATCGCTGTGACACCCCTGCTACAACGAAAGGGGCTGCCTCCAGTCCCCAGTCCTGTAGCCGCATCCTTTGGTAGTGAGTAAATAGGGTTTCTGAGCAAATGGGCTTTCTGCATCTGTTTTCTACCTGTGCAGCAGTGATGCTCTTTCCTCGGGGATGGAGACATCACTGGCTCGAGGGCATCACTCCCAGGGCTCCACATCTGCCACCCTGCTCCATGAAAAGTTTTGCCTGGTGCAAAACTGACTCGGAGCGGAGAAGTTTCTCCCCTCCGCCCTGCCGGGATTGCTCCTGGTGCTTTGCTCCCTGGTTGCATGTGTAAGCTGGCTTATCTTTGGAAAGGCACGGTGGTGCTGACAAGCGGCGCAGGAGCTGGGGGGCCGTAGGTGGCTCGTTTTTAGCAGCACGCACGCATGGAGCAGACAGCTTGGGCATGTTCCAAAACACTTCCCACGCCCCCGGGCTGAATTTTAAGAAGCTGGGGCATCTGCACATTCAAAACGCTTCAGAGTGGTGGTGGTGGGGGGGGAAAGGATGGAAAAAAAATCCCCAAGACGGGCAGAGAAGGCAGCGCGTGGAAGGGGCGAGCAGCACCCGCAGGCTGATGTCTTGCTGTGGAGGGGAGTTTGTTGCAAAGGCTGAGCAGCCCCAAGCCACTCTCCGGAGGGGCAGAGCACAGGTGAGCGTGGCTGGGCTGGCTCTTGGTTGAGTGGGGGGAATGGGAAGAGGAGCTGGAGTTAGCCAGGAACGGTGTCTGGGTGAGTGCCTCTTCCTACCAGAGGTGGATCCATCCGGTGGTGTGGCATTCTCTACGTTTGGGGGCCCCAGTGCCTTGCAGGAAGAGGGAGGGTGGTGGAGGGTAGAGCTGTCCCCCTGACAGTGATGGGGAGATGGGAATGAGCCCTGGGCTTGTCCCACCTTGGGTGCTTCCAGGGGCTGCCTGGGATCCTGCCTGTTGATTGCTTCATGGAGCAGCCCTGGTATGCAGGACCAGCGTTGTCCCCTTCTGCATCTCCTGGCGGAGCTGAAACAAGCAGGCAGTGGGCAGGGGTTGATGTTAGGAACATTGTGGGCTTGTGCTGGCTGCCTGAGGGCTATGTCAGCCCTACCCTGGGCTCCCTGGGGCAAGGTGGGATTTACAGCTGGAGAGGGGAACCGCTGAGGGATGGAGGATGGAGGACAGCCTGTGTGTACGGTCACCTGGAGTGATGATCTGGGGCTTCCTCTCCAAGTCCTGGTATAGCTTTGGATGAGTAACTTCAGCCTGTGAAGGTCAGGAGGCTTTCTGTATTGGGTGCCCAGCTTAAAGAGCTCAAACGCGGTGCCAGAAAGTGCTGAGAACAGCCGCAGTTCATGCTGTTTCTGCTCCCTTGAGATGCAAGGTCCCCGCTCCTGGTGATGTGTGGCCTCAGAGGTCTTGCGCTGGAGCATCAGGAAGGGATGGGTGTAAATCTGGAGAGCCTGAGCTGTCCTCCAAGTCCCTCAGCTTACCAGGCTGGTCTGCACTCTGGGATCCAAGGATGGAGAGCGCATCCATCCGCATCCCCCATTGAGACCCCTATTCCAAGGATGATGGCGCGATGTCCTGGCAGCTCTGAGCTGTCCTCGTAGGGGTGTCTGGGCTCCCACAGCTCCCTGTATCTCGCAGAGCGCACGTCTGCTGGGCCGGGCACAGGAGATGCTCCTCCCGGCGCATCACGTGCAAGAGGGGCATCTTCCTGGCGCTCCCTTGTGGTTGCTGCCTGTGCTGCTCAGCAGACCGTCACCCTGGCATCGGGGCTTCTCACGCAGTGTCCATCTGCAGACAAAGCTGGTGGCTTATTTAAGTGAGATTTTTGCCTTGTGGAGGTGAGGAGACTGGGAATCTTGCGAGGAGTGAAAAGGAGAGAAGCTCAGGTGTGGAGAGCAACCCTGCCTCTTCTGTGAGATAGAGGCCCCCAAGCTCAGGACTTTCTTCCTTTCCTCTTGGGAAGAGGAGGCTCCTTGGGAAGCCCGTTTCCTAAGCACCCATCCCACAAGAGGCTGAAGCAGACTCTAAATTGTGAACTTTGTAAGTCTCTTGGTACCAGCAGAAGTAGAGCTCTTCACTGTGTCCTCGTCACCCCCCCATAGCCATATGGTAAGGAGCAGCCTCTTGGCAACGGAGAAGCTTCTGAGGTCCTTCTGTCCTCTGTCCCTCGTCTCTTGGGGAGGCTCAGGGGGATGTTTGCACCTCTGGCATCCAAGGGAGGAGGACAAGGCCTTCCTGACTGCAGTGCTGGATACAAGATAATCTTGTGGGGAGGAGGAAAGCAGAGAGGGATGGGGATGGACCCAGGGTGCCCTGGGGGACTGGCTCGTTCCTGCTAATTAGCGGTGTAACCAGCCATCACACAGCCAGGCTCCTGGCAGATAATTACCTTGCTGGGTGCAGAGAAGGGAGCAGAAAGACTCACTGTCCACAGGGACTTTAAAGCCTCCCCATTCTTGAACTCATTTGGGGAAGGCAACCAAAAAAACTATAATACGTGTATATATTTCAACAGAGCTATTTCTGCCAGTCAGGCAGGCCAATTTGTTACCCAAATGACATATTTGATTTTAACTGTAGGAATCAAGGGTTTTGGCTTTTTTCCTTTTTTCAGTCCTTGGGGTGGGGGGTGGCTCAGCTGTGAGGGGTCAGACTGAGGGGCTCTGGCTTCCCCCCTAGCTGAGCATTGCCAAGCCTGTGGGTGTTTTAAAGAGGCGGAGATAGAAAAATAAATCTGGGAGTGATCCCAGTCTGCTCATTGCAGGTTTCCATGGGGCCAGGGTATCCTGTTGTGACCGTACAGACGCTGCCTAAGGGCTGCTGGGGGTGCTGGCCCCCAGGATGGCTGCTCCACCACCCTGGGAAGGCTCCCGGGAGCTGCCCCACCGGGCAGTGCCAACCCTCGTGTGCTCCTTGTGCCCGGTGGGCAGGATCGCTGCCAGCCAGAGCAGCACCTGTACACTCCTCGCACCCGGGCTGGGGACCTCATTAGCTGCCTCCGTCTCTTCTCCCCTCTGTTTATCTCCTTTTTCAACCACTTGTCTGAATTTTTTTATTTTATTTTATTTTTTTCTTTTCTGGCTTGAAGGGAAGAAATGACTGCATGAGTCATGATGGGGCCTGACAGCTCCCTGCATGCCCTGCCAGGCTCTGCCGAAGCTGCAGCAAAGGCTGTGTGGGTCCGGTTGTGGGGTACAGGGGAGGCACTGCACCCCGTCTCCCTTTGGCAAACCATCAGTGACTCTTTGGCAGTGCGGTCTCACGGATCGTTACTTTGGAAATCCCAGAGACCAGGGCACTTGCCCGTGGACTCACATGGCCGGTGCCAGCCTCTGCGGCCCATCGCCACCCTCACGTAGAGGGCAGAGCCACCCCAACCTCTTCCTCACCGCTCTAGGATGCTCCCAGCATCACACCCATGCTTTTTATAGCCTGAGCCCGTGCTTCCCGGCAGGCTCGCTGCCTGCCCTGGATACAGCCGTGCCATTTTTGGGCTACACTCATTCGCATCTTTCCTGCTCCCTCCTTGCCTCGCGGAGGGTGGGAGTGCACCTTGCTGGCTCACAGGTACCAAGGAGGTGGCTTGGTGCACCCCAGACTCTTCTTGCAGAGATGACAGCGTCTGTCATCTTGGCTGCTCCATTGAGCATTTTCAGTCTAAGCTGGGTAACAGGGGTTTCTGCAAACGTGCCCCATCCCAGCTCTGCTCCATGGGGGTCCGTGTGCTTTAGCAGTGCCTTTTCTCCCAGATGCTGTTCTGCAGAGAGGGAACGGAGACAAATAGCATCCTCGGCATTTCTGGCTCTCCCCTCTCCTTGCCTGCCTGCCCTCCCTTCTCTCTTTTAAAGAGATTCAGGTCATGCCCGGAATTAGGGCTCCCTGAACTGCAGAGAAACAGTGTTTAAACTGCTTACCATCGATTAGATGGAGTGATTTGGGGTTGGTTTGTCCCCCCACCCCTGCCTTCAGCTCGCAATGGGTGTTCGCATTTACTCCTCGCTTAAATGCCTTGACCATCATGGGCTGCTCTTCCCTGTGCAGGTGGGTCTGGTGGTCCTGGGGTGCTGCTCGCCCATTTGGACCCTACTAGTAGCCAGGACAGACCTTGCAGGGAGGCGTTTTATTTAGCTGGCTTCGTTTATCGCGCTGCCTCGGCTGGGATTAGACACAGATAAGACGATCAATAAATCCTCCTCTTGGCTGAAATGTGCCGTGAATTTTTCAGGGAAGGGGAAGGGACAGGAGGGCGCCCGTTCTAAGGCAGCGATCCTGGCTGAAGGCGAGGGAGGGGACAGCGAGGGGGCCTTGGCCAGCCCCGCTGCAATGTCACTGCCGGTTGATGAGAAGGGATCTGTACGTGGTAGAGGAGGGAAGAAACCCCGTGCTGCGGCTGGCACGGCTGTGCCGCCAGAGAAAGTAGGTCAGGCTGTGCCGCAGAGCCTAGCGCCCAGGCAAAGCCCCCCCTGCTCAGCAAGGCACCTTCCTCTCCCCAAATTCCCCCCTGGCAGGGATGAGATCGTCCCCTGCCTGCACCTCCTGGCTTGGATGCGTATTTTGGTGCTGGAGAGATGCTCAAGGGATGCAACTCCAGCAGCCGCTCCTCCAACTCCGCAGCATTTTGGGGTCCCCCCTCATTAGCTAAGGAGTGGGCAAAGGGCAGGGTGAGCCCCCCACTTCTGGGAGCATTTTCTGCATCAACAAGGAGGGGGAAAAGAGGGCTGAAGGCAGAATTTAACACCTAAATCTGCAGGGATTTTGGGCACCTCGTGGGACTCTCCCTTAAATGAGAAGGGGGGGCAGGACAGGATTAGGGATGGGGGTCCCACGGGGTGGGCTCAGGGGGCTGGAGGATCCCCCAGCTTGGCTCAGAAGGATGGCTTGGTCCATCACTACTTCCAGGAAGGCTTCAAGGGGAAAATTAAGATGTGCTTTCAAGACAGGTGTTTCAAGTGCAAATCGGGAGCGTTTCCCTGTGGAGCCCAGCAAATCACTTTGCCATACCTGTTGTGTGAGATGGGAGAAAACTTCAACATTACCTTTCCTATGCGAGGGACTCCTGCTCCTAGCCGCGCTGTGGGTGCTGGATTGCAGCTGTGGGAGCACAGGGGTGTGGGGCCACCAGTCCAAGACTGCCAGGCTCGGGGAGGTGACAATCCCACGCTAATGTGGCCCCGGTGGCATCGGTGCCATGACCCAGAGGGTAGAGGTGGGCAGGGGCACTGCATCCTCCAGCGAGGACCTGATCTGAGAGGGCTGGTGGTGATGCAGCAAGCCAAGCAGGGAATAAATTGAGCGTGTATATCACAGGCAGGTCTGGGCTTCATTGATTTTCAATGAAAGGCTGTGTCATGAATTTTTCTCTCTTGCTGTATTTGCTGCAAAGTTGCATCTTGACTCCAAGCATTAACCACTGAGTAGAGAGCTTGTTCTCCCCCCAGGAGATGCTGGAGGGGGAGGCAAGTTTGCACGTGGTCAGTTTAAGCGTATGATGGATGCAGCGGCTTCACTAATCCAACACCAGAAGAGAAAGCCGGTATTAGCGGCAGAAAATGTTATGTCCAGCACTTCAAGTGACTTATCACTGATAAGGGGCCACACGTGGGATGCATCTTGTTTGATAACGCATCCCTCACTGCTCCAGGATCCGCCCAGGAAAGGTGGTCCTGGTCTCGGCCGTCCCCATGAGGGATGGGACATCAGCCGGAGTCTAGGTGTTGTCACCGCTTTTGCTGGTTTTCCTTTCTTCCCAACAAGGGGAAGACTCTAAAACAGAGGGGATGTAGCTGAGGCATCTTGTTGTGTCCTGCTTTTAAGCTGGTGTCTGGGATTTGGAGCATCTCTTTAATCTCAAAGTCATCATTTTTAAACATTAAAGAACATGTGGAACTGAGTAGAGCATGAAATGTTTAGGAGATGTTTCTCCCCATCTTCAGAAACTCTTACAAGTCTCTTTTGCTTCTCTGATGAATGTGTTGAGAATCTGGGGGAAAGCATTGCAACCAGCTGAGAGCTTTAAAAATAGATGACCAGTCGTTGAAGGGCTTTGGATGGGTTTGTCTGGAAAAGAGGTAATGGAGAGGAGATGTTTTACTCATGTTTGGGTAGCACCGCACAGCGAGATGTGCAGCCAGAGAGGATGGGAGGAATTGCGGAGGGTTGGGAGTGTCCTGGAAGGGTTAACTGGTGCCTGGATATAGCTGGATGCACTGAAGCTGAAGTGGAGCAGTATGCAAATCTATCCACTTTCATAAACTGCTTAATTAGGCGAATGTTAATGAGACGTTAATTACTGTTGTGCCGGCGAATCCCACGGAACGGAGATTATGTTTCTCTTCAAACATCTAGTCTTAATTATAACTTGCACTTAATTCCACTGTCTTGCCTGGGATGGAGCTGGGTAGGGAGGACGAGGCGCCAGCTCCCGCGGGTGCCCGCAGCGCGTCCTCCATCCTCGCTCATGCTGCAGTGGTGGCTGTGGGCATATGGAGATGGAGCCGTGGCTTGGGGACAACGGCTGTGAAACCCTCCCTTGCTGCCAGCTCCTTGCACCCAGGTCTGGCCCAGCAAAGAACCCTCCGGGTGCGTGTTGCTGACGGGTCAGGGTGGAAAATCCCATGCCGCACGTAAAAGCTCCCTTCCTTTTTCTTCATGGGCCTGGGAAGCCTTCATGCAGTCCCTGTTCATGGCCCATGGGCTCTGGGGATGCCACACTGCTCTGCTCTGGAGGAGCCTGCCCTAAACTGGTCAGACTAGGGCAGGGGACCCTATGGGGATGCAAGCATCCATCCTGCACTCGGTCCCCTCCTTCTCTGCTTTCTGTTTCTTCCTCCCTTGGCCTTTCCAACCAGCCTGCAAATACTTTCTGCTGCCTGTGACTCCTGATTCCTGTATGGATTTTTAATGGATGGAAGTGCGAATTGCTGGAGGTCCTGCTTCCACAGCGCCTGACGTGCGCATCTGAATGTTTTTAAAGTATGGCTTCAACGTGGAGATCAGCAAGAGATTACTGCAATGATGAGCAGAGAAACAGTATCCTATTTCCGCTTTTAACACCTGATATTATTTTTTTTTCTCTTACATGGCTTCCATGAATGTTCAGGATAATGGAACACTTTCAACTCAGGTATTAGCGAGCCATGAAATCTGCATCCTCAGGGTTTTTTGGCTGATTTTCATCCGTGCGTAGTTGATGGCTGATCCGGGCTAACCACAAGGTTTCCTGGGTCTTTGCACATCGCCGCGAGCAGGGCTCCAAAGGACTGGAGGAGATGGCATTGTAAGGCTGAAACATGAGGTTTGGGCTCTATCTGAGCTTTTTTGGTGAGGAAGACTTCTTCCAGCAGTTGGTCTCTTTTTATGCAAGGAGTTGCTCGCCTCACCACTGATTGCTGTCAGTGAGAGAGCCCAGGGGCTGCCTGCACCGCTACTCCTGGCAGGAGCTCGATGTCCTTTGCATCCCCAGCAAACGGACTTTTTAATTACACATGCTGTGTCCGCACGCCTCGCAGGTTGTCAGCAGAAACCTGCAGAGAGCGGTGGTCATCATCTTCTTGGGCCCTCTCTGAGGGGAAAGCTGCTCTGGGGTTGGACTCACTCTGGGTTTCCATCCCACAAGCAACCCGCACTGTGGGTGACCATTCTTGGTTCTCTGTACTGGATGTTTTCAATTACAAAGGGTGTCAGCTTAGGTTTAGTTTTCCCCGCCTTTCTTTCCTTTCTTCTCTCTGTTCCCACTCTGCTGTTTGATTACCAGGCAGGTTTGATATTTCCTCTCCCAGCAAGCCCTGGGGACGTTTTCGGCCAGCTCCGGCATTGCTCTTTTGAAGGCAGGTGATGTCCCTGCTGTGACAGACAGGCAGGGACAAGGACCAAGCACAAGCAGGCGGGGGGCTGGACCCACTGCAGCACCCATGGGGGTGGCACCACCGGGCTCCAGCCACCTCTACCTGCTTCTTGCTGCTTTCTTCCAAAATCACCTAAAAGTGATTTAAAAAAAAATCTCTTAAAAACCTTTCTTGTAAGAAACGTGTCCAACAATCAGGGATTTTTACCTTTTCTCTTCTCTTCTGCATTCTGCGTCTCTTAACGTCGACGTCCGCGTTAATTAATTAAGAATGAATTAAGTCCAATTCCTTTAATTTTTTAAAACTGGCAGGATCCAGCCATGCACCCCCTCGCAGAGCTGCCTGCCGTTCCCTCCTCTCCTCCTTGCAAGAGCAAATCTCGAACAAACAGACCCTGCTGCAAAACCAACAGCTGTGTGGGAGGCAGAGGCAGCGCTTTGCATATGATTGCAATAAAATACAGCGTGTTTGGGAAACAGGAGGGATGGGAAAGCCAGCACGGGGGCCACCAAGAAAGGCTATTGAAACCCCAAAATGCTGTGAGCAGGCGCTGGCAGGACCAGGTGCTCCGGTGCAGCTCCCCTGGGTGTCAGCAAGGAGAGTAGCTACGGCCAGGCATCATGGGCAGAGGAAGAAACCTTCACCTGAAACCATGAAAATAAAAGGAGAGAGAAGAAGGAGGGGTCTGGCTCAACGGCTCGTCTAAATTAGCCTTATTGTGCTGGGAGTCAGGTGTTGGGATAAATCCATTTCCACAGCACCGTCTATCTTTACTGAGTGGGACGTTGGGGGAGAAATGAATGTTCTTCATATATTATCATGGCCTGACAGCCGTGAGGCAGACAGAGGCGATGCAAAGGTGATTAATGAGAAAGTTTGAGTTAACGAAGTGGAGTCGTCTCTCATTAGGGGGAAATGAGTTCCCTTTACCACCAGCTGCTGGATTTGTGAAGCTGGGAGCGCCCTCACCTTTTTAAAAAAATTATTTATTTTTTAAATGCCAGATGATTTCTTATTTACCTCTGGTCTCCGGGTTGGTGGCACAATATCGCTCACCTTCCTCTGGAGCGGCTGCGCTCAGGGCTTTCTCTGAGGGTGTGTGGGGGATGCTGATGGGTGGTGGGCACGGTCTTGGGGTCATCAAGGCAAGGACATGATGTGCAGAAGGGGATGCTCAGGGCTGAGGGAGAGAAGCCCCTCTGCTCTGGACAGGGGAGCGGGGAGAAGTAGCTCTCTGGCAATCAGCCAGAGCCAGGAAAACGGGTCCACAGCAGGACCCTGCAATATTAACGAGTCTTTTAATGAAAAATACATCTGCTGTTCAGTTGCCTCCTGGCCCAAGACACAGGTATGCTTTTTGGTTTCTGCAGGACCTTTTATTTTACAATAGTTGAAACAAAACTGGGATTTATTTTTAATCCTTCCCCTTTCCCCTTTGCTGCCTTTCCCTTTCCCCTTTGCTGCCTTCCCTTGCTGCCCTGCTGTTGTGCTTTCCCTGCAAAAGCTCCGCTGGGGTTTGGGAGAGGCCAGGGGCTGGGCTGGGTGTCCCAGCTCACAGCAGGAGGACAACCCAGCCCTGTGATGTCCCTTTGCCCGGTGACCCTGGCTGAGGCCAGGGCTGCTTTGCAAAGAACGAGCAAGCTGTGTCTGGCTGCCATTTAGCAGCTTTAGGGAGGATTTTTTTCTTTTCCCGGCCAGATTTGGGGCAGGCTGGGCAGGATCTCAGCCTGGATTTCAAATTGTCTTACGGCAGTCGTGCCCGGAGGCAGAGTTAAAGGCTGAGTCACAACAGTTTGCTCTTTGCTGGGATCTCTTAGCAATTCCCAGAGAAACCAGCCATTGAGAAGCCTGTCCTGCCAGCGGGGAGCAGAAGGGATTGGGGAGGTGGGCTGAGGTCCTGTGGAGGTTATTTGCTGCCAGCCTTTGCCGCTGAGCATCCCCAGAGGTGAGGTACATGTGTTGGGGCAGTGTCTGGCCCTGCCGGGGCTGCCTTCCCTTCCTGCCACCCGCTGCCTGCAGCCGCAGAGACACCATTTATCTGGAGCAAAGAGAGACCTTAAAAAAATAACAATAAAGAAAAGGTACGTGAGAAACGTCTGTGAAATAATAACAAGATCTGGGGATGGAGCAGCTTTCATCTGGAAGCTCTTTGCTAACTGCAGGTTGCTCCTGTCCCTTGTTAGAGAGGGAGCCGGTTGGTGATGTGCCCGCTCAGATCTTCCTTTCCTTTCAAGATCCCCCCGTGGTGTCCCGCAGGCTGGTCCCTACGAGCACATCCCTCCTGCTACCTGCTGCCGAGCTGTTTCTTCATCCCTCTAATCACCCCTGCATCCAGCCCCAGCAGCAGTGGGATGGGGGGCTCTGGACACATGCAGAGCCATGGTGCTCCCAGCTGAAGCCCACGGAGCTCTGCCCTGCTGCCTGCCACGATGTGGGGTTTGCAGGCTGTTATCGTGTGGTTATTTGTGCCTGGCTTGGGAAGGGCTTTTGGCATGGTCCTTGGTTGAGTTTTTCCTATAGCAAAATAATTTTGCTACTCTGGAAGGAATGTCTTCTGCAAGTGAGGATTAAGATGCATCTCGGAGTGTTTGCCTCTTGGTCCGTGGCATGAAGGGAGGCACAGGAGGAAGGTGCTGTGTCTCATTTCCAGGCTTGATAGTTGAAATGTCTCATGTGAGCGCAGGAGAGGAGGGATTTCTGCAGACCCCAGGAGCTACAGGTTGTTAGAGCTAAAAAGCAGGATCTTGGGGGAGGAGCTGTGTCAACCTGGGCTGACATTGGCAGGGTGGGCTTGGGGGTCTTCACCCGAGGGGCGAAGGGAGCAGTGCGCCGGTGTAACATCCAGCTTTCAGCTGTGGAGAAACACACGTACACCGCTGTGCACGAGAGCAGGATCTGGCCCAGTGGCTGTGAAGATGCAGGAGGTGAGAAGCAGAGTGTTTAAAGGCTAATGAAGATGCCCTAGAAAATGATTAGCTTTGCAAGCAGCATCCCCGTGTGCTGGAAGCAGGGGTGTGAGGAAGTTCGCACTAAGCCCTTGGAGATCTCTTGAGCAGGAGCGAGCTGCGTGCCGCGCAGTGCTATTATTGGAAAGGGTGGCTTCGCTGCCTATCATCTGGCTTTGCTGAGTTAGCTCTGTGGACCGTCGCCAAACACAGAGCATCTTTTCCTTGGCCGTTGCCAACCCACCTCCTTGGAGTGGGCGATGACTTGTTTGTTCCTCAGCTCAGCTGGAAAAAGTGAGTGTCCCCGGGGGAGGGTGGCATCTCCCAAGGAAAGAAGCTGAACTGCAACAAGGCCTGGCCCAGCTTTCCCAGTGCTTTCAGGCATTGATGTGGCACAGTGAGACGTAGTTTCCCTCTTGGCTCCTGCAGCTTTCAAGGTGAGGAGTGATCGCCATCCTCCTGATTGGGGTGGGAAGCATCTTTTGAACTTGGCGCTGGATCTGCGCATCCCCACGGTGATGTGCTCCTTGGGGGATCACTCCCTGGGGCTCCGACAGCAGCCATGCTGGCAATGCCTGCGGCTGGCAGGCCTCCCCCCTGCCCTCCAGCCGCAGATTCCCCTCTGCGCCGCTGCTGACATAAATCCCCAAGTCCCTCCTGTGTCAGACACAAAGCGTTTGCTTTGCACTGAATTAGGTTGCTGGGGTTTTTTAAAGAAAAGAGCTGGAAAGCATCTCTCTGGCTCCAGAGCTGCTGCCCCAAGGACAAGCGAGCATCCCTCCTCCTGTGCCAGCAGCCCCACCGGTGCTCGGACTGAGAGGGAGTTTGCCGATGAGCCGTGTTGTATTAGGGCATCAGAGGTGTGATGCTGCTCCTGGCTGCGTTTCCCTGGCAAGAAAGCTGGGGAGGGACCAAGAGTCCGATTCCCCAGGGACCTCAGGGAGGGCAGCATCACTCTGGGTCAAGGATTAAATCCATTAAGAGAGCTTGGGGGAAAGCCCTGGACGTGATGCACGTGGAGGCTGATGCATTAAGACCGCTTCCTGCAGAGATCCTCCTGCTTGTGAGGCAGGGAGAGGGGTTGGGCACAAAACCACCACCCGGAGCTGCCTCCGGTGCTAATGGTTTCCATTTGCCGGCAAGCTGGGAGCAGACTGGTTACCAGCCTGGCGCCCACTGGTGAAGGGAGCCTTTCTTCCCAGGTGTTGCCTAACGAATGACAGGATGCAGAGAGCCTTCCAAAACTTAGCAAGCTCTCAGACCTTTCCCAGACCAGGTGTTGGAGTCAAATTGGCCATTCCTGATTTATTTTGGAAAACATGTATTTTCACTCTTGTATTTTTCCCTCTTCTCCCCTTCCATCTTGCATTCCCACACATTTCCTTTTGTTCCCTCCCCTTCCTCCTCCTTTCCATGAGCTATTTTCAAATGCCAGGAAGGGCGAGATCTGAGGAGAGGAGGAGTAACTGAAAGAAAAAAAAGTGTGGTAAAATTGTTTCACACATTTACGGAGGGGAATAAAAAAAAAGGTGTGGGCGTATAGGGAAAAAGAACGGCTCCCATTCCCAAATGACAAAAAGCAACTTCATTCATTTCCCGATGTAATTTTTTCAGGTAGAAATGTTTGGTTACATTTATGCAGCCCTTCTGCTCCTGGTGAGGGTCCTGGGGGTGCAGCATGTCCCCATGTGGGGAGTTGTCCCTCCTGCTTTGCTGCTAAACTTTTATCCAGCTTGGCCCCAGGAAAGGTATGGGAGATGTTGCAAACATTGCCAGCTTCATGGGAGCATTTCTTCGCACAGGGACAGTATGCTGGATGATTTCCCGTGTTTAATAAATAGGATTAAACCCAACAACAACAGAGCTCGCTGAGAGCTAGGAGTTCAGGTTGTGATAAACTCTTTAGATGGCAAAATCTTCTTATACTCAATTGTTTTTCCATTTAGCTAGGAAAACTGGAAAACTGTTTTGGCTTGATCTGCACCAATCTTTAAATGTGATTTGTTTGCCTCACTGGCCACGCTGACAAATCTCATAGCCACTGGAAAAGAGAAGAAAAATCCCCTCGATCCCAAAGGCAGCTTTTCTGAGCCACTCGCTGCCTCGATGCTAAAGATAGGCTGAGGGATGGATGCTCTGGTTGTCCCAAATTGAAACCCGTTCCCTTCACACCATTGCCTTTGGCCAGCTTTGGAGAAGACCCCTGACAGGAGGAGATTTGGGACCCAGCAGCAGACATTAGCCTGTCCGTCCCCCCATGCCTGGCATTTCACACCTTGGGGAGGGTGACATTTTCTTTGCGGCATTTCCACGTTCGGAAAGCTGGCATTTCACCCCAAGAGGAAGCTGGTATTTATAAGGCAGGGCACTGGCATTTCATTCATAGTTACCATCCAGTGATTCAGACAAGGTCTCTTAGCCAGAAAGGTCAGCTGGGTCTCTGCTGTTCTTTGCTTCTTTTCTTTCTGTTTTGTTTTTTCTTTTTTTTTCCCCACCCCTTAAGAAAACAAAGCCAAGCCACGCGCCAGAACTGCTGATTGCCATTTTTCTTGCCTTGAAAATGAATGTCTGCTGTGCTACATAAAAGCTAAGAGTTTCCAAAGTCTGTCTTGCAAGGATGACTTCCGTAAGGTCTTTATTTTATTTTGCTTTGAGTTCCAAAGATGCAACCCAGAGCCTGGCGCTGGGGCAGTGTGGATATACATGAGTATCTAAACCTATATATGACGTACCAGCATCTGTCCCAGTCCTGTGCTGGTGTTCACATGGCTCCAGTAATCCTGCATCATCCTCTCCCTTGGCCTGAAAAGCCCACGTGAACCTCAGTATGTTTCAAAGAGCCCAAACCTGCATTTTTTTTCTAGCCAAACACCAGGTTTTGACCCCAGAGATGCCCTGGGACAGGTGATTTTGCGTTGGCCCAGGGTGGACAAGAGATGAGGAGCAGGAAGGGAAAAGCAAGTGCGGGTCCCTGCCATGACTATGGGGCTCTTGTTGGTCTGGGGCTATATAGACACTGCTAGGGCTAGGGAAACATAAATAAAATCAATAAGAAGCTGTTAAATTGTGCCTGAACCTTGCAAGAAACAGCGTGTGGAGCGCTGGCTGCAGAGATGTATCTGCTGCCACTCGGCGGGCTGTGGCACATTCATTAAGTATCTTTAAGATGGATACACCCCCCTGGTTCACCTCCTGCAAAAGCCTGGGAATTTATTTCCTCCTGAACTAGGCCATCAATCACGGGTGGCAGCACCGCCTCGGCACAGCCACCAAGCTCTGCCTCGCTGGGAGGGGACTGCGGGGCCCCCATGCCCCAGCTGGGAAGAGAGGTACCCCGTTCCTCTGCCCTCGGCGGTGCCACTGGGAGGTCTTGCACCTCCAACGCCTTCATGTGCCTTTTTGCGCTGCTCAGGACCCCACTGCCTCACGCCTGCTGGGCTCCGCATCCCTTTGCCGCCCAGCGGTGAATCCATCTCCAATCCCTGCGGGCTGGTGGCGTGGGAAGGAGTTGATGGTTTCCCAAAGTCTTTGCAGAAAGATTTTGCCAGGCCTGACTTGAATCTTGTAGCTTTTGTCAAAGCAGCCAGACAGGAGCGGGATGGATCCAGCGACCCGGGGCAGTGCAGGAAATGCTTTGCTTTACTTTCCTTCTCTGCCTGTTGTGTCAGTGATGCTTTGGACTGGAAAGATGCGGCGGGTCCACTTAGCAGGATGAAAAAAACAGCTAGAGAGGGTTGCCTTCACCCAGCACCCTCTACCCAGCCCTTCCTGGACCCGCAGCTGCCCCTTTCCATTCCTGCGCTGACATTTCACCCTCTGGTGCTTTCAGCTGAAAGCCAAGGTGCACATTACTTCACTTTATGCAGAGACCTGGGTTTTACTTCTTCCTGTAATTTCTTCTGGTGCTTTTAATTTTTTTCCCCCGTATCAGCTGGGAACCTACAGATTATTCCATAAGAGCAGAATAAAGACTTGTCAACCTTTCTTACATGCTCCTTGAGATGAAAATAACTTCCTGAACTCCTTATAATGCTTTATTTTCTGCCACTTCTGCTACTCTGAGTATAATTTGACTGACTAAAGGATCCTGAAGCTAAGGAGAGAAAAAAAAAAGATAGAGTGGAGTAATAATAATAATAATGATAAAAACTGCTCCTGAGAGGGCGATAAGGGCCTGGAGCCTCACACCCCAGCACCGCCTGCCGGGGCAGGTGTGAGCCCAGCTTTTGTTCCCCATCTCAGTCAGCCGGTGCTGGGAGTGGGGACAGCAAAAATGGGACATTTTTCAAGAGAAGAAAGGTATTGTGTCCCCTGTGATATGGAAATGAGCAGGGAGGGAAGGGCAGGGAGAGAGGATTTCTGATGGTAATGAGGCTTTACACTGCCTTTCTTGCCTTGCCTCCATCCCTCCCTTTCAAATGGAGGATGAGGTTTCAATGGCTGTTGTATTCTTTCCCTTGGATTGTTTGTCGTGGGTTTTTTTTAACTCTGCCTGTTGTGGTTTTTAAAGACCAAACGTGGGAGCTGCGATAAAGGGGAATGATACTGCAGGGGTTATGGTCACCGAGCCTGGGATGATGCTATTCTTCTTGCTCCTAACTTAGTGGCTGCAGTGGTTAGTTCTTGTGACTGTCTAACACTTGTGTCTTGTTTTTAGCCTGAGCCTGTCTAGATTCAGACTGTCAGTGGTTTTCATCCATCACTGATCTGAGGAACTTTCCTGAACCTCCCAAGGCAGCACCCGTGGGCAGAGGAGCTGCCTGCCCTGCCTGCGCTGCAGCGAAGGGCCGCTGAAATCTGGGTGATTTCCAAAAGCGCTGATTCAAAGCCCAGCCAGTGCTCTGCCAGGCTGCCGCGGGTCAGGAGGGCTCGCAGGTCAAATTCGCTGTTCGAGCAGGAGCTGTAAGCAAAGATGCTGTTTACTCCAGAGCTCCCTTTTTAGCCAAAGCCCTTGAGCCGCGCTGGTGGTTGCTCCCCTCCTGCCCAGCAGCCATCACTGCTAAGCTGTTTGATTTTAGCCTTCCTAATTTTACAAGAAGTGACAGTAAATCCATCCCATACGCGCAGGACCGTGTGGGGTGTTTAAACAATCATCCGCATCCAGATGTGTCGATAGCTTAGGGGGATCTCCTGACAATGGGGGTTGGTGCTGGATATATTATGCCATAAAAGTTAACATTCAGAGCCTGACATTCAAGAGCAAGCGAGAGTTTGGCAATGAGCTCTGCTGTGTGGGGCAGCCCATCGCCCACGGGTGCTGGAGATGTCTCCCATCAGACCTCCCTGCACCAACTTTTAAGGGCTCCCAAGCACAGCTCAGGTACATATACAGCTGTCTCCACGTCCAAAAAGCCCATTAGCCTGGGAAGAAGAGGAGGAGGGGATGAGGGGACGTGGTAGAGGAAGATAAGGCTGGGGAACGGAGGATTTGCAGGGAGTTAATGGACAGCAAATTGTCATTACGCCCCAGCAGGTTCTCATTTCTGCACCCTGGTGTGGGGAGGGAGCATCACCCCGAGCATCCCCCTTCCCCCACGGCTGGACCCCGTGGTGTCAGGGGGACACAGGGAGGGGAACGCAGCGAGAACCGGGAGCTGACCCAGCACATTGTGGCCATGAGCCCCTGGGGAGCAGGGAGCTGGTGTTTGCGGCCCTGGGACCTCTGGCTCATGGTGAGTGGCAAAAGGGACAAAGCAGAGGAAAACGAGGTCACTTCGCTGCTGTTCCACTGGTGATGCTGAGGGAGATGCTCCATTTTAAATCAAACCCGGATCAAAGCGGAGATGGCTCCTCTGCTGCTTGGGGATACATAAAGCTGTGTCTGAGCTCATAATGTAAGGGCAGCCTTTACTACTTAAAGCCATCTCCTTGCTCTGCTTTGCCCATCTGTGCTCGCAGAACAACCCTGTATCTGCTCTGCTTCATACTGCATGGGCTTGGAGGAGCTGCAGGGAGCTCGCCATGGCCTCCCCTCCAGGCAGGAGCCACGTCCAGTCTGGGGACAGTGCGGTCTGGCCTCATGGGCACGCTGGCATCGCAGCTCTCCTCTCTGTGGGGCAGATTGAGGCCATTGCCTCAGCCAAAGCAGAAATTTTCTGGTGCTGTTAATAACTCCAGCTCGGAAATAACAGCTCTTCTCCTGGTGCCTGGGGAGCTCTCTCAGCAGCAGCACCGTGACTGCTTAAGTCCTTCACTGTGCCACCGTGTCCCCGTGACGTGGTGCTGGACATGGTGGGACGGTCATCTGCTCTGTCCAGGGGCTTCTGCGAGACTCTTTTTCCTGCCCATATTCCTTAGCATTGGCCTGGATGGATGAAATAGACTTTGCAGCCCCAAATCCCTTAATCTCCAGTATACTTTACAGTATTAGCCAGATTACAGGAGTCATAGACACAGTAATTGCACTCAGCGGAGGACAGGCTCAGAATTTCAGGCTGGAAAGAAGCGTATTATTCATTTTCTCCTGTCTCCCACCCATCTATGCAGAAGTCATGATAAGGATACGTTAAACACAGGAAGAAATGTCAGAGCCAGAATACAACATGCTCTCCTGGCAATTAACCTGGGCAGCCTTGCAGGAGCTGCTCAGGGCGAAATCTGCTGAATGTGGGCTCTAGGAGCGAGGCAGATTTTCGATTTTAATTCATTTATTGCTTTTCCTAAAGAAGCACGGCAACACTGGACTCAGAGCAGGGACTGAGCAGCGGGATGTCCCTTGGCTGCGTGGACCTCTGGGTCTACCCTGTCCCCACCTCCAAGAAGCCACCGTGGTCCCCTGAGTGCAGGAAGGGCCATGGCCGTTGGTGTGGCCTGAGGACCTGTGGTAGCCCCAAGCGAACACAGCCTGGTTGTGGCTGATTGAAAGCAGCCTCCCTGAGGACCTGGTGCCTCATCTTTATGGCCAGGGTTTTGCACACCCCGTGCCCAGCGCCGCTCCTGTTTGTGGAGCCGATAACTGTTGGCGGAGCAGACTTTACTGTCTGAGGAATACTTATGCAAACGAGTACAACGGCTTAATAGGGAACACCTGGAGAAATCTCCAAAGAAAGCACTGTAAATTCCCTTTCCCTTGGATTTATGGGGAGATTTTTCACAGATATTTATGTTTTCCCAGGCGCGATGCTGTGACTCCGTAGCATAGATTTGCATGGCACGCTCCAGGAGCTGATGAGGCACTGGGAGATGGGAGCGGTGATGGGGCAGCCCATTGACTTTGTCAAACTCTATTGCATGGCAAGGCAATGTGCCCTGTCCCACCCACACAGAGCTGGTGCAATGCCCACCTTAAAACACCCACCGCTGTCAACGCCAACCCACTGAACCGTGTCTTTCTCTTTCCTTTCCAGGTCCCTTGCCTCGCCAGCAGGTCCTTGCAAGGTTTCGGCTCTGGTAAGTGCAATCACATCTGCTCCTCGCCAAGAGCGCGCTGGTGCTAAAGCATCTTGTGGGGCCGGGCACCATTGCCACCAGCCACCCTGCATGATTTATCCTGGGGGGACCTCATAAAATTTCCCCTTTCTCGGGCTCAAGTCCCTGTACCTCTCTGTGTTTGACATTTCCGCACTTCCAAAGTCGCTGCGGGTTTTCTAACCGTACTCTTAAAGCACCCGAAAGGGTCCTGCTTCTGTGCTGGGATAAATTAGCAGGACTGTCTTGCAAGCAGCGGGTCTGCCGTGTATTGTGTCGTCTTCGCCTTTGCCCTCTTGATCTGTTTTCCTTTAAAAAAATACGTATTTATCAAAAAAGGAGCTTCTCTGTTTGATGCCACCCGTTGGGTGGATAATTGAGTGCCGCTGAAGGCATTGACACTGGCCATGTGCCCAAGGATTTGTTGCCGTTGTCCTAGCTTGTGTGGCCCCATTGAACTCAGTGGTTTCTCTTTTCTTTAGTAGAAAATGGTTCACTAGTTGGAGCCTAGAAATGCCAGAAGGAAGGGGGCTCGGCTCCTCACTCTCCCTCCCTGCTTTTTCCCTCCGCTTCTGCTTTCCCCCGCACCCCAGAGCTCCCCACACACCCCTGCAGCCTGCGCAGCCCTCACGTGCCTCTGATAAATGAGCTTCATCTACACCCAAAATTAATCACATTGTCATGCCGGCAGAGGATGAGGCAGCTGCATGAAATGCCTGAATCTCTGGCTAATTTATCACAGGGGCTGGGTGCAGAGCTGCTGCATGGGGACAGACTCTGGAGAGGTGGCCGGAGCCAGGGAGCTGTAAGGGCTGGGAATGGATACTTCGGGAGCAGGTCGTCTCCTTTCTGGAGCTGTTGATTTTCAACCTGGAGGACCTGACAGAAGGTTGCTGGTGTCTGACAGGGCTGATGCTGGTGACAGCCCGGCTCCTCTGAGCCACCTTGGACCTAGGAGCTGATGTGTCCTTCTGTGCTGGAGAATGCTTAGGAACCCAGAGCGGGAAACTAATGAGGAAAATGGATGTGAAGAAATTATTCCAGGACTTCCAAAACCACTGTGTTTGCAGACAGTGGAAGTGGGAGGTGCCCAGCTGGGCTGACGTGCCCTGTTCACTTAATTACTCCAGCTCTGCCTGCCAGCAGCAAAGCTTTCACGGGCTGTGCGCCTGCAGCACGCGTGCAGCCTGCAATGGGGCTGGTACCGATGCCCAGGACCAGCTCCAGGGGTGGAGATGCTCAGCGGTGCCAGCTCCTGGTACAAGACGTTTGGGATGGGATTTGGTGGTGGTGTTTGTGCTTGGTGTTGCACAGGGGATGTGTGGTTTTTCGGGATCTAGACTATCCTGCTTACTCCTCTCCATTTCAGTATGGGTTTGGCTGGGCAGACCCTCTTTTCCGAGGTCCATTCCTAGGAGAGATGCAGGTTACTCCAATATCTTCACTCTCACGTGTCTTGTGGTAATTAATTACCGATTCTAGACCAGACTCAGCTCTGGAGTGCTCGTTAACTAATTGGACACCTTCCAGCAAGTCCCAGCAGTCCCTCCACGATGGGAAAGTCGCGCGTTCCTCGTTGGCTCCCTGATTGCTTTGTGTCCCCCCCGCAGTCGATGGGAGCATCTTGGAAGAGGTCCGTTGGGGCTGCTCTCCTGGAGCTCACCGAAGGGTTGCTGACACAGCGGATGCTTGCTTTAGGATGCAAAATAACAGACAGCAATGCAAAGCACCATGTAGGTGCCCCATACGGTGACTGATGGCATGCTTCAGTGGGCTCTGAGCTGGTGGAGGAAGCTGGAAACCTGTTCTGCTCACTGGTCTCTGAGGGTTTCGGGATGCAGATGTTGTCAGATGTGCTTTTTTTTCCTTGTGGCCCAGCAGAAAAGCAGGGAAATTGTTGTACTCCATGATCCGAGGCTCTGCGTTGCCCACGTTCTGCTGCCGTGGGGAGATCCAGCCCCATGTTTTTAGAGAAAAGAGGCTTTTATCAATAAAAATTGAGCTCTTGGTGCTCCCAGGAGCTCACCCAGCCAAAACAGGGAATTGCTTTTGTTAAAACTTTAAATCTTAACTCATAAGGGCATGGGCTCCCTTACACCCGCAGTAAGCTGGCTTTCAGATAAACACAGTGTTCTGGGGAGGAGGAAAGGGTGAAGGCCAAGGCTTTGTAGGCACCCCTCTGCCAAAACACAAGAGAGACCGGCTTGTGCCCCTGGAGATGCTGGGGAGGAGCCGGGGAGCAGCTGGGACGTTACGCAGGGAGGTGGGGACATGCAGTGACGGCTGTGCAAGAAATGGTTCAACAGCCGGGGAAATCACAGCTCGGGTTGCCAACGTGCGTGTTGAGAGGGAGGCAGGCGGCGCTCCTCGGGAGTTTGACAGCAGCGAACGGCGTTGTTGGGGGACTCTGTGAGATGCTTTTGGCTTGGCTTTGTCTGAGGCGGAAGAGTAAGGATCAGCTCTGCTCAATGCTTGCCGTCCCGGAGCCGGGATGCTGCTCAGAGCACAGCAGAGCGAGGCAGTCTTCTGCCCTTGCACCTGGCGATGCAAACCCCCTGCACCAGCATTTTGGGTGCAAAGCACCTGCCCGGGCTCCTCTGAGTTCTGCCTTTGGGGGCTTGGCATGGTTTGCTTTTCCTTGAGCTTCCACGATTTTGGGCAGTGCTGGAAATGCCAGCTTCCCGGCGAGGGGCTGGACCTGGCACACTCTGAAACGAGCTCAAGGGAGCTGGAATAACCTGATATGACTCTGCAGAGCCTGATTTCTAGTCCCTGTAATTAAACATCCATCTATTGAGATCTTTTATGTGTATTCAAATTGAAACTTGGCAGGCTCATGGGTAGCAAGGAGCTAGATTTCGGTCACCAGGAAGATCTATTGCACTCTTAAAGCAACTCCATTGTATCCCGGCCCGGCTGGGCAGGGATCAGAGCCTCCCAGGGATGCTTTTATGGGCTGAGCTGATGAGAGTGGGTGGGAAATGTTGCCGTGTTATTGCTGATACCCAGCCCGTGGTACCACCCCCTGTGGTGAGGGTGAGTGGGGGCTTCCTTAGAGGTGGGGTCTCCAGGAGCCAAAAGTTGTCCCCAGAGCCCCCTAAGGGCCAGGTGTTAGGCTGTGGTCTTGGAAGAAGAAGGGGGCTTGGCTGCTGGAGATGTTCCAGGCTGTGCCTGAGCAACAACTGCCTCATCCCAGCGGAGCTGGCAGGAAGAGATGGCTGCTCCTCTCAACCAAAACCCTCAGCTTGAGATTTGTCCGTCACTGGCAATAATGCACCGAGAAGGAAATGCCACTTCAGAATTTATGGCAGAGATGCCTTGCTAGTCTCCTTTTTTAAGGTTGTACTAAAAATTAAACCACATTTTCCCCCAAGGGGGAGTGGTAGGCTGTCACCATAAAAAAATGTCCCCATGTGTCACGGAGCAGCATGCATGTGTGCGCACACAGCGTACGCAGGGATCGAAAGGCAGAGCGGCACAAAAGGCGCCACTCACGTGGCTGTTTAGCTCAGGAAAATTCTTATTTTTGTACATATATTTTTATATCGTAATTTCCTGGCCACATAAAAAAAACCACAATCAGAGAGTTACGTGAGCTCAGAACAGTCTAAAAACCTGGCATGTGACTTCTTTATGCAACAGAAGCATCAACTCATCGGGGACACAGGCAGGCATGCTTGGCACGGTCTCCCGCTCCTGCTCAGGTAGAGCACGAGAGCATCCTGTCCTGGCAAGACCCGTGATTCCTGAGCCACGTGGCATAGGCACTGTCAGCTCGCAGGAAATGTGTGTTTGAGGTTAAGTGAGGGATCAGCTTGGCTTTGAGCGACGTTTTCCCTTCCCACCCCAAGCAATGGGGCAGCAGCGCAGGGTCCGGCTCTTCCCAGCTGTTTCCGTGCTGCGCGGCTGGACGGGGCTCTGCAGCTCGGGGACGTTCATCAGCTCTGGCAGTGGCGCTAATGCGATTAAGGGCTTTTCTTACCCTCCGCTCAGCACTCATTAACATTTCCCTTCTACGGCATTTCTGAGCATCGCTTCATCGTGCCGTGGCTTTGGCTTGTGCCAAGAGGAGCGCACTAGCCAGCTCCATGGGGAAAAGCTCCCCAAAGGCCGTGGGTGCTGCCTGGCTGGTGATGGGGAGCAGTGGGAGCGAGGGGATGTGGCTGAGAGAGCCCGTGAGCAACGCCACCAAGCCTGATGCGATGCTTCCAGTAAGGAGTCCTATTTATACCGGAGATTGGGAGCTTGGGAAAGGCAGATGCCCTGGTTGAGGGAGGGAGAGGCTGCCTGTCTGGTAGCCTGTGAACAGAGACCTACAAACAGCTTCTCTGCAGTGTCACAACCCCATCCTCTGCGCAGGCAGGGAGAGAACCTAATTTGGGAAACCTCTTTCCCAGCTCTCTCGATCCAGGACCGGGAGAGGTATTTTTATTTGGTCTTACAATTAGGTCTTAAGGCATCTCTAATTGGGTGCTTCATAGCCTGCATGCACAGAAGACCCTGCCGTGTGCCACAAAACCCTTTGCAACAGCAAGCCTGAGAGGCTTTACTCTTTTGTCTGTGTCCTGTGCGCTCCTCTCCGTGTCCCCAGCTCTCCTGGGGACACCCATCCCTAGAAGAGGTTGCTTGCAGGAGATGCTTATGGACTTCCCATGGTGGCTCCCAAACAAATGAGCTTTGTGGGGCCTTTCCATTCTGGGGGAAAATGGAGGCACAGAAAAATAAAAATGTTTATTTAGAATACAGTGTTTCAGGAGAGACAACCAAGTGGTGCAAAGGGGGACATTTGGGTTGCGTCCTCCTGCTCGGCCGCAGGCCCTTGTGCACTCATGGGTACATGGAGTCAGTCTTCAGCCCAGGGAGATGAGGGCAGGTGGGAGTCGCAGAGCAGGGATGTGGTTGAAGTTTTAGTTGAATCAGAGCCAAACTTTGTTGTCTTTTTCAGTCACCTGAAATGTGTTGGACTGTGTTGAACCAAAGTAGAAAAGCGTGCTTGAAATTTTTTTTTTCCTGAATATTTTCATTCTTCCACTAAGAAAAACTGAATTTCTCATGGAAATTGCATTTCCTATTTGGAAACTGGTTGTTAAGGTGCTAATCAGCACCACAGAAGGCTGCTTTCCAGGGGCTAATACCTGAAGATTGACTGATTTCAATATCTAGCAAGATGCATCCTCTGATTCAGCCTTTTCCCTGCGTCATAAGGGCTTTTATGCTTTTCCTTTCTCCCACGTGGATGTTCTGGAGCCTTGCAAGAGCCAGGCTCTGCTGCAGCCCTCTCCTCTCTATCCACCCGCCTCTTTTCATGAAACCTCCAGGAATTTAATATCTTGGAGATTTCCAGCTGTCACTCACACGCTGTTGAATTTGGCTGCTGAGTCAGGGAGTAATTAGGGGAGACAGACAACACGTGGAGCACATGATTGCACAAACCTTGTTTTCTTAAGGAAATTGTGCCAAAAAAAGACAAAAAAAACCCCCAACCTTAAAAATACCTCTTTTAAGGATGGCGATGGGGACATGGGGCCCCTGCCACTCCTATGGCATGATGCTGTCTCTGCTCGCCTTGCAGAGAGTGATAGGAAAGGGGAAGCATGTGGATGGGAGGAGGGAGATGTAAAGCAAGGAGAACCGTCTCGTTTTGCTTAATTATGACTGACTGTGACAGCCCGCATCTTTAGTTTGAAAAGTATCTGTGAGGTGCGGGCTGCTTCTCTCAAACGGGATAATTATGTTAATTAAAATGCTTTCTTTATAGCAGTTCTGATTAATAAAAACAGTTCCAGTGCTCTCTTTAAACATGCTAACCTTCTGTTGTGAAGGAAAACTGGCTTTTCTCAGCAATTTATGACTTTTAAAACAGATTACAGCGGGACAGCCTGCTGCTTTCACGCGGTAACGCTTCCTACCCGGGGGAGAGCAAGGCAGCCCACCACTACAGCACCCCGCTCCCAGGGAACAGACGGAGGAGGGAGCTCGGGCAGCAGCGCCGGAGCAGGCAGCAACATGTGCCCGTGTGGGAGCCATGGATGGGAGGCGTCGGGGAGCTCGGCAAGAGTGCCAGCGAATAAAAATACCACTTATTTCTCTAATTGCTGTTTATTTCCTCTGCAAAGTATTGGGATAATTAACAAGCTCCCAATTAAGGAAAAAATTGTGTGTAGGGGGGGAAAAACAGGTATGGGTGCCAAGCAAGCTGGGTTTGTGGCGGAGCGTGGCGAGGGGCAGGGGTGGTGGTCCCTCGTGCTGACCACCCACAGGATGGGGTCCTTCGGGGTCTCTAGGACTCTGGAGGACACAGTGATTCCCCAGGTCCACACCAGAGACCTGTACCAAGATGATGGTTGGGCTTCTAGAGGTTGTAAAGGTTAGGAGCTCGTGTGACCATTAGCAATTGGCTTGTTGGTGTGCTGTGTCCTGGCTGAGAGAGGAGATGGGTGTGGAGGTTCAAACCCCCTAAGCATAGTCTGATGGGGGTTTGAAGAGTTGCTGAGCATCTGTCACCCTCCTGTGAAGCAGGTTCTTCCTCCAATTTGAGAGGCCACGGCCACCCCAGTGCAGCTCCAGCCCCACAGTGTAGCGCTTTCCCTGCCCCACAGGTTTGGCTGGGGCTCCGCTCCGCTCTGCTCCTCTCCTCGCTGCCCCGTTTACCTCTGCTATATTTACATGTCTATTTTATGATTTCAATTTTTAATGCTTCTGCTCTTTGAAGATGCTTAATGCTTTGGAGTGGAACATTTTCTTCTGAGTCCTGAGTGCCAATTGAGGACAGACCAATAAATCAACTAATAACTGGAACCTCATTTTCTGCTCCTATGGCTGCAAGTTAACCCTCCTGGTGCTGCCCTGGCTCTCCCGGTGCTTCCCCCTCTCCCCAGGCAGGACTTGGTTCCTGTTGCTGGGCTGGGCTGTGAGCTGGAGATTTGCAGGACAGGGGAGGAACGTGGTCTGGCAGGTCACCTAGTGAGAACCAGGCTGTTCCTGAGCCCTTGTCAGCTCCTCGGGCTGGGACAGCCAAATGCCAGCTTGGTGGCTTTGGAATGCTGCACAATCCAGGACCTCTAACGGTGTTTTGCAAGAATGCCATCTGGCGAAAGCCTCTTCTCTGCTGCTTGGAGCCCAGCAACTTGTGGCAGAGCAAGACAGGATTCAGGTGCTACCCCTGCTCTCGAGATACCTTCCCCAAGACAGGCTCACCTTGCTGTAGTGCTTTATAGCCTCTTGGACTATGAAAGTGCTGCTTTTGTGGAGCCCTACCAATACATCCATGTGCGTCCCTGCAGGTGCTGGTGGCAGCAGGGGTCCAGGCTCAGCCAGGGTTTGTGTCCTGGTTTAGGGCTTGGCCGGCCACTAAATGCTGGACAGACACTCTCTATTAACCCCTCTCCCCTCTCCAGAAGGGAAGAGAAAAAGAATAAGGGAGAGAGACTTATGGGTTGGAAAAGAAAACTAACATTTAATACAACAATAATACTACAGGATAATAATGTAAATAGGGAAAATAATGGAATATGTACAAATATGTACAAGTATATATAAAACCAATATAAAATCCTCCCCCAGCACCTCCAGTGATGAATACGTCACCAGAGGCTCCGCAGAGCAGGGCAGTGGAAAAGTCCCAGTCTGGACTCAGCAGCAGTGGGAGCAGGATGCAAGAACTGGATTCAGGAAGACACAGATCAGGATCGGAGGCAGACGAACTAGCAGGGCTCTGCTCGGACTTTGGCCATTGCAGGATCAGAAGAGCTGGAGGGAAGAAGGGTCGAGATGGAAGGGTCGAGACCCTTGTGGTCCCTCAGCTTTATGCTGAGTATGACGTATGTGGGATGCAATACCTCGTTGGTCAGTTTTGGGTTCACTCCCCCCTGTAGGTGCAGATACGGCACCCACGGTGAGACAGTGACCTTGGGATTATCACTTGTAGCAGTACACACAGTCTGGAAAAACACCCTGTTTCGGCAAGTTCAGCCACTTAGAAGAGACTGAGCTGAAAAGTAAAATCACTAAATAGAAAATCAGTTACGTTTAGCTCAAACCAGGACAGTTTGATTCCCACTTTTGCCATTTGTTCCCGGGGAGCCCTCCTGCTGTTCGGCTCACAGCAGCCTGGGCCTTGGCCAGCTTGGGTTTTGGCAAGCCAGGAGTGCCCAGAGCTGGTTGTCAGAGCCATTGTCTCCATCGCTCCCAGTGAGCGCTGAGGAGAGGATGGGGAAGGGAACAGGGCCCTTCTCCTTCCAGCCTCATGCTCCATTGCACTTGAGGGCCCAAATTGTGTTTATCCGTAATTATAATAGGGTGACATGGCTACAGTTTCCAAATGCATACACAAATGCTTAATAACCCAGGGGAATGCTTTCCCACTCGTTAAGCCGCTCTGCCTCGTCCTCTTCCCCTGCTCCTGTGCCAGCCAAGCGTGGGGAAGCATCGCTGGGCTGCAGCCTGGTCCCCTCTCCGCTGGGAACCTGGTGCTTGGAGGGGCACCACCCCATCTCCTGCGTCCTCAGGGACGTGCCCCCATGGTCCAGGAATGGAGGCAGAGAGTATCAGGGATAAAATTTTCCATTGGAAAATGCATTTCTTAAAATCAGGCTGCATTATCAGAACCGGCATGTGGCCATGAAGCAAGCATTCAGGTGGGAGAGTATTGAAGCAATCATTCTGACTTTCCTCTGTTGACAGTGTCCAGGAAATTCAAATGGATCTCTTGGATTTGACATGTTTTGACTCTTACGTTTTAATTCAATATCCAGGTTATAGTTAACATTTTATTCTGGTTCATGTTTGGGAAATGAAATGCTTTTTCCCTTAGTGCAGCAAAATGCCTGAACATTTCCCAGTGAAATGCAGAGGCTTGGATTTTTCCTCAGTCCTGTTCTGTGGATGGTTTTGAGTCACTGAGTTCAGTGCAAAAATGAAACTTTTCATTTAGGACTTTCACACATGCTGGATATTGCAATTTTGGACAAAGTTGTGGATTTTTGGTTATGTGCAAAGGGGCACCTGAGCCCTGAAGGAGGCTTGGGGGGCAGCGTGTCCTAGTCCGGTGTTCGGATGTGCTGCTGAGATAATGTAGAGGAAGATCTATGGTTTTGACGACGAGGATGGAGAGCCTGTGCCGGTGGGGGTACATTGCCATCGATCAAAGCTGCCTTTCACAGAATCACAGAATCACAGAACGTTAGGGATTGGAAGGGACCTCAAAAGCTCATCCAGTCCAATCCCCCTGCCGGAGCAGGAACACCCAGATGAGGTTACACAGGAAGGCGTCCAGGCGGGTTTTGAATGTCTGCAGAGAAGGAGACTCCACAGCCTCTCTGGGCAGCCTGGGCCAGGGCTCTGTCACCCTCACTGAGAAGAAGTTTCTTCTCAAATTTAAGTGGAACCTCCTGTGTTCCAGTTTGTGTCCATTACCCCTTGTCCTATCATTGTTTGTCACCGAGAAGAGCCTGGCTCCATCCTCGTGACACTCACCCTTTAAATATTTACTTGACGGGGTTCAAGGAATGCGATGCTGCAGGCAGAGCTCAGGGTGACAGAAACGCTGCTGTGGCTGCTGCCAGTACCTGTTGGCTGCTCGCTTGCATGTGCACGTACGTGTGTGTTTGTGCATGCGTGTGAGGATAAAGCCGCTTTCCAGACAGCTTTTTTTTAAAAAAAAACACCCACCAAATGACAGCTTGTTTGCTGCTAGGAGTGCAGGGCTGCCTGGCAGAGGCTCCATACCAGAGCTCTGTGTGGAAGATGCTGCCAGCAAATAGCCAAGCACATTTGTACGGCATCAGTCGACTGCAGGTTCCAGCCTCCACCTCTGTCGGGGGTAGGGGGGGAAATAATCTCACTCATATATGTGTTTCAACACCAATTATCCAAGCCTCATTTGCTCTGGACTCACAAGACCGTGTCCCATGACATCTATTAATTGCATTAAAAATCTCTCATTATCCTCAATCTCAGGGATGCAGAGCTGGGAGTTGCTCAGGCCCAGGTTTTTGGGCGGGCAGAGGTGTGTGTGACAAGCCAAGGGTTCGTTGAGCGTTGGGTTGTATCTTTTAGGTGGCTGATCCATCAGGCAGTATGTGAGGGTTTGGTGTGGGGTGGCTCAGCGGTGCCGTTCCCCGCGGTGTAAGGCAGCGCAGTGTGAGCGATGCTGCCAGTGCTCCACACCATACACCGCCAAGCACAAGCCGCTTGCCTCCTCCGTGCCAAATACTTATTGTTCCTGCTTTGAACTTCTACAGAGTGAGGTTTGCCAAGGCTCCAACATGAATCATTAATTAATTCCTGGAGGGTTTGGGGGGTTTTTTTGTGTTGTTTTGCTTTGATAGTTGAGCATCCCTCTTCCCTTGTCGTCGTCCTCCTGCACCCTGTGGCATGGTGGGGTGTTGGCGGTGCTGGGGGTGCCTTTGCTCGATGCAGGAGCCCCGAGGTTGAGTGATGCTGGGGAATTTCTTTGCTTCCTTTGGAAACGCTGTTCCCTGAGGGGGTCTCTGGCAGCGCTGGTGGAGGCAGAAAGCTCAGCAGGGCACTAAGAAAAGGCTTGGAAAGGAAAAGGCAAGTAAAAAAGAGAGAAAGGTCTCATTAAAAGAGAAAAAATACAATTACTGGGACAGCCGCAGGATTGTGGGGAGTGGAAGAGGGCAGTGAGATCTTGTGCAGAGGCTGAAAACCCAACTCCTCCTTGTACACCACGTGCTTCAGCCCCTGCCCACCCTCATGGCTCCCTGCTGGGCTCACTCTGGTATTTCAGTGCCTTGTGGGACTGGGGAGCCCCAGTGGGGTCAGCCTCATGGTGCTGGAGAGAGGGACTGGCCCAGGGACAGCAGGAACAGGCTGCACTTGCAGTAATGCCCGAGCTTCCGGAAGCTCTTGCCATTTCCACACTCTCGCTGGTTTAATAACTTGTTCCTTATTGACATTTTTATTCCGAACACAGGGAAAATGCCAGCACGGTAATTGCAGTACATGTAAAGCAAGGCACTGTGCCATACCCTCCAGATCATCTCCTTCCCCCTTTCTCCAGCTCAGCAGGCCCAGGTGGAAATGAGTGATGGCTGGGCCAGAAGGTGGGATACGGGGATCTGTGTGAGCTGTGGGGCTGCCACCGACAGACACGGTGGGACATGGGCACTGCTTCTCTGTGGTGATGCACAGGGCAGCGGCAAGGCTGGGAAAAACACCAGGTCTAATTGCTCTGCTAACAGCTAGACCCGCTGCCTCCAAGAACACTTACATCTGCAGATATCTTGTGGTTTCTAATACCATCAGAAATCCCTCTCACTCTCATGTTTACCAGCATGCAATCACAACCCCTTGATGTCTGCGGAACAGCCTTCCATCTCCCGGTTCCCCACAAAGAGCGACAGAGCTGTAACAATCTGGAAAGAGGCAAACAAGAAGCTAAAATCCCACTGGCATCCAGGGAAAAATCTGCGTCCTGCAGGATGTAAATCAAAACCAGACATGCTCTTCCCTCCCTCCACCCCAAAAGTATTCAATAAACAGATAAGGTAGAAATGCGTAATTTTGCAAAGCCACAGCAGCCACCTTTTTTCCTGCAATAAGGCAGAAAATGTTTACTGCATGAGCAGAGCAGGAGCTGTAATGTTGTAAAATGATAGTGCTGGGGAGCCATCTGCTTATTGACTGAAGGCTGGAGCATGGGCTTTCTGCTACCGTGTCTTGCATCGCTGTGTGTGCCAGGGACACGTACAGAATCCATACTGACTGCGCAATTCCTTCACACTCGGAGACACGAGAGCGAGCGCTGGGGGAGCTGTTTTCCCCGGTGTCCCCTCTCATGCCATGGGCCCAGCAGGGACCCTCGTGCGTCCGTGCACCCATCGGTGCGACAGACATCCATCTGCAACGCTCCAGCGCAGTGAATTTGGTCTGTGGTGCTGCGTGCCTTTGTTTTGATGACAGGAGTGGGGAAATAACACCCGTGGGACAGAAGGGATGGCGAAATTATGATATTGCCCTTTGGAACTACTTCACAGTCAATGTAGCTTTCCTGTCCTCTTGGCGATATTTTACCCAGACATTGCTCAAAGCATCACTGTCTTATATTAATCCATTTCTGTTGATGCACCGAATAAAATGCTCTATTCCCCCTAGCACTCCCGCTGTCCGTTTTGTTTCCAAGCAGCGAGCTGCCGCTGTTTGCAGGCCGCGGTGTTTGGCTGCTGCTGTGAATGATGATCAGCCATCGCAGAACAGGAACTGGGCATGGATTCATTCAGTCTTCTGCTCTCTCCCAAGCTGCTCTTGTATTATTGATAACTCAGGGCTGAGTGATTATTGCATAGATAAATTTATTTTAATTTCTTATGATTGCTGCTGTGATTAAATTATGTGCCAGGTTGTACTTCTGGCAGTGATTAGGCGCTACAAGCCGTGGCACCTAAAGATGAAGAGAGGAGCTAAGAAAGATGTCTGCACCCTCTTCACCTGCCCCACAGGCACCCATCTGCATTTTAAATGTCTTTTGATATCTGGTTATTAGGGCCAGGTAAAGCTAATTGCATGAGTAATTCTGTTGACTTAGTTACTCCTGTAAACACTGACAGAATCAGCCCCCCTGTTCCTCAATAGAAAACACTTCCCAGCAGAAAAATATCAATAAGGAGCTAAGTCAAAGCTGCATTTTAGGTTCGACAGATTATTCAGCAGAAAACGTGAAAACAATGAAGCTCCTCTGAGTATGATAATAAGCAAACACAGACGTATTGCTTTTTCAGATCACAAAATCTCAATACCCAAGATCAGTAGAAAACTAAGTAGAAAATGCTTTTTATAGGATTCAAATTCCAATTAAATTAGAGCAGATTATTCAACAAGAAAGCCTACAAAATGAAGTCTCAGTTTATGTATTGGAAAGCAAAATGCAAATATGTTGCTTTCCGGCTCGCAGGTTTTCAAACCAAAAGACAAACTTACTTTAAAGTAAAAATGATTTCATTCAAATTCTGGGGGAATCGACTCAAGTAACTGATCCTCAACTGAATTATTCAGCTTTTTTATCAACAGACTTATTTCTTCCCTCTTTATTCTTAATTTGCCTATTCATAAATTCCACTGCTTTGTCAGTCATAAGAAATACTTTCCAGTAGCTTTGACAAAGCAGAAATTAGCAGGGAAGAGAGCTGGCGCATAAACGCTTCGCTGCAAAATACTTCCTTGCAACGTCAGATATTTTTCTCTTCCTGGAGCTTCAATGCCAGCAGAAATCGATGCCATCATCGCGGCTAACCCCTGGGCTTTGGGGATGGTCCCCAGGCAGACCCTGCAGCAGCCGCTTTGTATCCGGCTGGCCGAGGGGAAGGGATGTGGTGGATGGGGGGTGTCCCAGTGCCACCACTGGCATCCCCAGCTTTGCTTTTAGAAACTCTGCTTTGGGCTAAGAGGTCCCGTGGGGCAGAAGGCAGCGTTTTTCGGCAGACAGTTCTGTTACTCCATTTACTTTGCTCTTAAGCAGTGGTATTGGCTTTCCAGCCTGCAATTGCCTGGCTTTGACTTGGAGCCATTGGATCTCATTACGGGAGCTTGTGCGGGTCGTGGGTGTTTCTAGGGGAAATACCAGTGATCATAAATCTTTCCTTTTGATCTGCAAACATCAATCTCTGCTGATCTAAAGAAAACTCAAAGGTTACAATAAGAGTCTGAGTCAGAGGGGTAGAACTAGATGAAAATGGTAGTTCTGTAATTTTATGAGGAATTGGGAAATGTTTTAACAGGGGGATTAGATGTATCTTTAAACACAGAACTTAAAAAGAAGGAAAGGATTTGTTCAGCTGACACACCGGAGGAATTGTCAAACCTTAGAAACAATTTGTAAACCCTCATTAAATGGGAGAAGGCTCTGCGGGTCCGTCCAGCTTTCCTGGAGAACTTTGAACCTTCCTCCTGGCTCCAGTGACCTGTCTGCAGGCACTGTGGACTGCCGAGCCGCAGCCTGGGACTCCGGGGTAGGAAATGCAGGCAGAGTCAGGGTGCCTCCTAGTAATCGCCTCTGACTCTCCCAGTTTTTCCATTCCCTTGTGTCTCTGCTCCAAAGCATCTTCTTGCCTGCATTTCCTTGTTCGGAGGCATCGCAGAAGAGAAACCAGCGATGCTGCTGCCATTTCCCCCTCTCTGGAGAGCAGGCTGGGAGAGGACACGGAGCAGCCACGGGGGTCTGAGGTGGTTGCCAGAGAAGCACTAACAGGGGGTGACAGCTTGGACCCAGCATCCTTGCACCCTGCTGTGGCGTGTCCCATGTCACTGGCTTGTGGGGACGTGCCACCCAGGCCTGCTGCGAATACCCCATGTGCTGTGGATTTGTGCCTCCTGAGATGTGAAAGGCATGCTGGAGATTTTTTCCCATTAGGGTGGCTTGAGCAGCCCACAGCGTCCCCTCCTTGCGGAGGGTAATGGGCTTTCTGCAGAGCGCTGTGCTCTACCAGGAGGGAATGAGAAAGCAATGTCAAATAGAAGTTGGAAATGTCAACAGAAGGGCCCTGCAAGATTGACTGCAGTCTTGTGAAATATTTAATTCTTTCTCTCCTTATGAAGAGAGACGTTTTTCTGGATGAAAGATTTATGCAGGGGGAGGAGGGGAGAGGGAGGGAACCGGCTGGCTGCCCCTCTCCCTGCTACCCTGAGCAGAGTGGCTGTTTGATCTGCCTGCTGCCTGCTCATTGCTGGAAATGCTGGATGTTGCTTCTTTATCTCAGCCTCCTTTAATTCTATCAGTGTATTTTCCCTTTCTGCTGCCATTATCTTTGCACAGATGCCTATCACAAAGCATGTGCCCACCTGCATGCTGGCCACCGAGCCCAGGCACCCCAAAGCACGGGGTACCGGGAGCTGGGTCTACCCTGGTGGGACAGAGGGATGGATCACCTGGAGCATCCTGGCTGGTGGAGCTTAGTGGAGGCCTCTGGCATCCGTTGTAAAGTCAATAACAGCGATGGATCCATCGGAGGTCATGTTAGCAAGACCAGGACTGGCTGAGGAAGCACCTCCCCTCCCCTGCAGTTCTTCAGATGGAAAAGAAATGAGTTCCCGCCAGCAATGGGAACAGAGAGAGAAAATTCCAATAGCAGTAAAAGCAAAAAAAACCCCAAAAAAACCCAAAAGCAAACTTGAAAAAAACTCCTTTTGATTCCACTGAATAGGGTTTTTTTAAAAATAATTTCAAAACATTTTGATAGTTGCTTTTCATTTCTTGTTCTTTTTGCAAAACTATAAATTACCTTTGATTTATTAACCTAAAAATGGATTTTCTTTCATTTCAAATGTGTCAAAAATGGGACATTTTGACCTTCCGAGCCTTTTCCCAGAATTTTTGTGAAATGGGTAATTTGTCACAATTGATCCTTTTTTTGGAAGGCTTTGAATTTCAACAAACTGATATTTACCGATGAAAACACATTTAGTTGACAAATTCCCAAAGCAGCCCTATTCAGGCGGTGGCTGTGATTTCAGGTTTCCAGAGCAGAGCGGAAAGAGCTTTCTGATACATGATCAGGAGCTTTCACATCCCGCGTGGGGACACATCCTGCGAGCGGGTGTCTCTTACAGCTCTCTGTGCCGGCCTAGCTCGGGTTCAAAGCAGAGACCTGGAGCTGCAAAGGGTGGCAGTGTCCCCTCTCAGGTCCCCCAGGCCATCCACGTCCCCTGGTTCAACGCAGGGCAGAGCAGCTCTGAAACCCGCCGCTCCCCTCGCGCCTCCTCACTGAAACCACACGCGCCAGCATCGCTGCCATCCGAGCTGTTGTACTCACTGCAGCGTTTAAACCTTGATAAATGCCTTTAATATTTAATCGCTCTTTAAAAAACATAAATAGGCAGGGTATTAAATGCAACTCCTCGGGCAGAATAAGGCGAGTAATGTACGTTCGCCAGCGACTGGTGGCATCTTGCAAAATGCACTTAGTGTGGTTTGAAACGGAGGGAAATGTTTCCTTTTCCTTCCGTACGTTGACAGCAGTGGGCAGAGGCGGTGCCAGGGAAACCCTCTTTGAGCTTTCCTCGACTGCCATGCCCCGGTGCACGGTGATGGAGTGGTGGTTCGAGAAGCCAAGTGTCCTCTGTGGGTGACAGGAGCACAAAGTCACACCCGCTCAGCATTTGGCAAGATTTGCCTGCAAGTTCCCACCTCTGGCTGTGCCAGGTTCTCACAGGACTTCAGCTCCAGCCCCGTGCCTTCTGGCATGAATCCATCCCTTGGGAAGTCAATCCCACTGCCCCACAGAGACATGAAATCACCATCCAAAGGTTGGGCCTGGCTGTTGTAAGAGCAACTTGTGGACTATAAAGCAGATGCATGGGCAGATAACCCTTGGGATAATGAAAGCGACAAAAAAAACCCTACTCAAATATATTTTGAAGTTCACAGGAGGTTCAGCTGATGCGCTGGGGGGAAATTTGGGTTTATTCAGGAGGCTGGCTTTCAGTCATTCACCCCCAGCCACCCGAGCCAGTGATCCTCACGAATGAGGAGGTGGGCGTACTGAGAGCATCCTCCCCTGCCATCACCAGCGCACTCGTCCGACTCCTTCAGCACTGCCGACACAAGTGGTGAGTGAACCTCCACGCATCTAAAAGCTGATTTTTCAATCAGACGAGCACTTAAGCCTCCCAGAGTTCAGGTACTTGTCTCTCCGCTGCCACTCTTGCCTCTTCAGCGTGAACAAGTGGGCTGGAGATCCCGAGAGAACAAGCTTTGCTATGAAGCTGCTAGTGCCTGGGGCTCGGGGGTTGGGGCTGGCACAAAAATAGCCACACTTCGAGCCCAGCTCCCTGTCGTTCACCCACAGCAGTGTCTCAGCTGCTTCTAAATACAGAGTAATGCTCCAGGCCTTCAACAGCAGCACCAGGAAGCTGCCACCAAGCACATGGGAATAATAATTCCTGCCTGCCCTCTCCCTGCCACCCTGCTCTCACCCAGAACTGTGCTTTGAGATCTGCTACACACACACACCGGTCCTTCTTCTCCCACTCCTCAAAACCCAACATGGAAGAAGCCGCAGGAGCTGGCAGCATCCGACTCTTTGCCTTTTCCTTGCTCTTGTTTCTTCCCTCCTTCCTCCACTTTTATTCTCCCTCCTCTGCAGAACCAAAACATTTTGGATACTCTGCACTCTGTGCTAGCCTATTATTCACCGAACCTCCTATCTCCCTGCTTCAGGATGCTGCCTGGATCCGACCAATTACCAGCTCCCTTGATGTATAACACCATAAAACCCTTAACCTCATTATAGAAAATTTCTTTTGAATGGCCTTTAAAAACCATCTCATTACACAGGAAGAACTGTAATTACCTTTAACAAGACAGAGATATTGTGCGAGCGAGTGCGTTTGGGCTGTCAAAACAGCAGCGGTGGGAGTTCATCTCCAGCCGGTTTCACCACAAGGGCAAACACTTTGTAATTCCCTCCCCTGCCCTGCTCTTCGTTCTGACCCTCCTCCTGTGTCTCCTTCCTCCCTTCTCCACGCCTTTGCCGGGCAAACACAACTCCTCATTTGGCTCCGCTTTCCGCCATAAAGCCCGTCTTCCCCAGCTCTTGTCTAATGCTCCCGGTCTCCGTAGTCTAAGCAAAGCTCTTGCAAAGCCCATCAGAGATAACACATGGCCGGTGCTTCCCAAGAGCTGCTGGGGTCCCTGCGCTGAGGCTTGGGCTTGGCCAAGCGGAGCCAAGAAGGAGGTGATGATGTGGTTACAGGGAAGAAGAAAAATGCCTTTTTGTGGGACACCTCTGCTCCTTCCAGCTTTGGCCTCCATTGACCTGAAGGGCTGGGGTCTGTCCCTGCAGCCCCTTGGCATTCAGCTCTTTGCTGCCATGTTACAGCTCACCCTGGGGGGGGGGAACCAGAAGGGTTAAGTTGTTTTCCTTTCTGCATGCATGTGACTCAAAAGAAGGTGTTTTTTTCCAAACAAAATTTTTTCCATCCCATCTGTCACTAATGTCAATGCACTTCTTTGCCCAGATCCAGTTTCTTTTTAAAAAAACACCCTAAAAATCTAACATTATTTTAGAAAACTTATGAGTATGTGTTGCCAGCGCTGTGATATTTTCCATTTCTTGGAAAGGAGCTATTGCAGTGTTTAACCCTCAGTGTTCAGCTCAAGGGGCTTCACCACCCTCGTCCCCACCAGGCAGCTCTGCCCCTTCCTCCCTGCTCTTTCTAGGGTGTTTCTGGCTATTGCTTCTTTATTTCTATCATTTATTATTTCTGCTTCCGGGTTGGGGATTTTTTTTTGGGTGTGTTTTCCTGTTGACAAAGGAGAAGCTCATCGAGTGCCCAGGCTGACTGGGGAAGTGCCACTTGACTGGAG
>NW_010174972.1:0-1386 GCF_000695765.1 Mesitornis unicolor
TTCCTTCCTTCCTTCCTTCCTTCCCTCTCCTCTTCCTTCCTTCCCCTCTTTCCTCCTTCTTCCCTCCTCTTTAAAAATTCTAGTCTATAAAACACCCAGAAGCATGCACTCTTATAGAACAAAACAAGGCATTACAAGTCCAAAAAAAGTCTTAAGCTTCATTAAGATTCAATCATCCATCAATGTCACTCATAGGTCAGTTCCTCTCAGGGTCAAAACAGCACTTCACAAAAGAGTAGATTCTGCACTAGCTTCAGTTTAAATTTGATATAAGATAGCCTCATGTGGGTTGCATTGTTAGTGGCTTGTTGCGAACTGAGAAAGATATGGATGATGTTAGCAGGCACCAAGTCAGAAAACACAGCCATTGCTCTGGTATAAGTACTGTGTGCAAGTTATGATAGAACCACATAAAAAAATCTGGGAGCTCAGTAACAAGTAGGGTGCACACATCTATGTATTATAAAGGGCCTGTATAATCTTTCCTACCTGTCATTTTTCCCAACCTGCTAGGATTGATTGTATTTTATCTGGGTTAGTTTCCACCATCAACCTCCCAGCTTATACTATACTTCAATATGCTTGACATTTGAAAGGAAATGTGTGTGCATTTCCTTTATTAAGAAGAGTGACCTGACAAACATGCCTTCACATCTCTTAGCAGCTTGTCAAAAATAAGCTCACTGAGACCACAGTGCATCCATTCTGTCATATTAATGAAATCCCAAGTAGTCTCAATCTTCATCTTTGCCTTAGATTCCAAGAAAATAAATAAATCACAAGAGAAAAGAAAGATGCACATATTTACTATGATTTGTTATCTCCTTTGAGGTATATATGCCAGTTATAATGGACTTTTCGGTGCTGCATGCTGTACACACCACAGAAATTCAGACCTATATCTTTGGAGGTACTGAAATCAATAGGAATTTTATCTCTAACAGCTCTGGAAGATATGCATCATAGCTGCTACTTCAAGATGAGAGTAGTAGTTACAGAATCACAGCATACTAGGAGTTGGAAGGGATCCTGAAAAATCATCTAGTCCAACCCCCCCTGCCATAACAGGATGACCTAGACTAGGTCACACACGAATGTGTCCAGGTGGGTTTTGAATGTCTCCAGAGAAGGAGACTCCACAACCTCTCTGGGCAGCCTGTTCCAGTGCTCTGTAACACTCACAGTAAAGAAGTTTTTCCTCATGTTCAGATTGAGCCTCCTATGCTCCAGCTTGCTCCCATTGCCCCTTGTCCTGTCATTGGACATCAGAGAGAAAAGCCTGGCTCCTTAATCGTGACACTTGCCCTTCACAAATCTACAAACATGAATGAGGTCACCCCTCAGTCTCCTCTTCTTCAAGCTAAAGAGACCCAGCTCCCTCAGCCA
>NW_010174973.1:0-36431 GCF_000695765.1 Mesitornis unicolor
TATATAAAGCTATATATATATATATATAAAGTATATCAAATGTTGTGACAAAACAGTCCTTGTAATTGGGGAGAAACATACGCAATATGTGGACAATTATCTCTGAATTTCTCTGGTTGAAACATCAGTCTCATTAAAAGATTAGCATTGAAATTTAGTGTGAATTGAGCATCAAAGTTGTCACCCCTTTTCCATAGAGAGAAACAGTAAATTATTATATTAATGTATCTGCTGCTATGTTCTGAGTGTGTGGAAAACTGCTGTGGAGCAGCAGCCCCTCTTGTTTTCTCTCAATGTAGTCTGGGATGAAGAAAGAAGAAAGCAAAAAATGTATCCCACAGTGCTGGATGTTCCTTTACATGCTCCCAAGAAACACACTCCTAGAAAATGCAGCTGCTCTTTGGTAGTTTATTGTGTAGGAGTGGTAAGGGAAAGGAATGAACTGAGAAAATCTAACCATTTTTTACATCCTTATGAATGCCAGAGCTCAGTGGTGGGTGCCAAAATATTTAGCTTTAGCTTTGCATGGTAGAATTCTGCTGTAGAAAGACTGTTTGTGTAAATCATTAATACTTTCCTAAGATGAATGTTCAAAGATGTCAATCTTAATAAATCCTTATCAATACACTCCCTATTGTACACAGCAGATTAACAAGATCTTCCTTTCTCCTCTGAGAAAGTATTTAGAATAGCATTCTTTATGCTTCAAGGTAGAAAAAAATATTTTCATTGGTTTGTAGCCCACTGTTTTTGAAAGTTCAGTGATCTGGTTGGTTTGGTTTGGGGTTTTATCTTGTATATTTTTTATAAAAGTCCATTCTGGACTTTCTTTTTGTTCTATCAGTGTTTAAAAGAGGAAGAAGAAAGAGAAAAATTTAGTGGTAAAGAAAGAGTGATGAAGGATAAACAGAGGCATCCTTTTTTTTTTCCTGCCCTCAGCATTGTGTTGTATCAGCGTTTCTCTTGATATCATTTGCTAAGCAAGGCAGTCAATAATCTCTGCTTCAGAGGAGCCATTGTATTCTTCTATAATAAGAAGAAGACAGCAAGATATAAATCTGTTTTCCGTACCTTTAAGAGATTTAATTGAACACTATGTCGCTCTTTGAACCATTATTTAGTTACAGCATGTGTTTAATTTTGCGAGTGTTCCTGTCGTGTAGCAGTCCTGTGGCTTGATGGGACTGCAAAGGAGCAAAGGTAGTGTGGCAGGGGATTTTTGGAGGTGAGGAGTGGCATTGGAAGGAGTGTGGTGGTATTTTCGGTAGAAAGGTAGCCCTTTTCCAAGAATAGCAGCCAGGCTGTCAGCTTAGGACATGCCACTTTAGTCCCAAACCTGGACTACTGCCACCTCCTTTCGTTTATGAGAAAGGGCCAACTTCGTCCATCCAGCCTTCTCCATGTGGGTCTTTGACTTCTTTTTATTTACCCAGTTAACCAGGACCTGGGGCTGAATCCTTGAGCTAAAACTGCTTAATGTATTTCCCATATTTTACTTCCTGTTGCAGGTGTCTTAGTTGGCACTGAAATGGGGAGCTCTCTGAAATGCAGGACATAACAGGAAAATTACATTTTTAAGGCTACAGAGCTACTGTTAAAGTCTGAATTTTGGTGTTAATTGGACATAGTGATCCTGGGAACTGAAGTACAGGCAGGCAGCCACGTTAATTATCTAGATGAAGAAAATTGCACCTGTTTCAAAGAAATAATAAGTTGTCATAACGTTTGATCAGTGCTAACCAAGCTGATTCGCAGTGTGTAAAACTTTTGAATGTCACTAGGAGTCATGCAGATTTCCTATGAAAATCGTTCCTTTTGTACGTTTTGGGTAGTTTTCTATACAATATTTTTCACTGTGTCAGTTCCTTTTGAGTTTTGTTTGTTTCAAAAATACTCTGGAGCAGTCTAAAGAAATATTTCCTGAACTTGTCAGCTGCTGTGCGGAAGCTTGCCTTTTTCTGAAGGGTATTAGGAGTTTTCACATGCTTGTTTTGAAAGGCCAAATGGAAGTAATACTCCGGTGCCCAGGGTGCAGATTTATAGCTCTGTTACTGTAAAAAATGTTAAGCCAGTACAGTGAGACCTGCTGTTACCTAATGAAACTTCACATGGAGGTTTTTATAAAATGACAATACTGTATTTATTTTACTTAAGTGTGCTTAATATATTTTATTTTTAATATCAATGAGCATCACTTTTTAAGAGGTTTGGTTTCCTGAAGTGTTTTGTGTTGGTTTTGTTTTTTTTTAAACCGTGTTACTGAAATTGTGCTATAGTTCCAAAGGGCATTCGCTGGCTTGAGAGCTCCTCAGGAATCCATTAACAAAGAATAAAAGTTGTGGGGTTTTTTTTTAGTATACAGTGATTATGAAAACCTTGACTTCTAAAAAAAATATGTATAGATATGGGTATCGTGGAAGGGACTGTCGAGCCAATGTTTACCTCCTTCCTACCGGAGAAATTGTGTATTTCATAGCATCAGTGGTGGTACTATTTAACTATGAGGAGAGAACTCAGCGACACTACTTGGGTCATACAGACTGCGTTAAATGGTTAGTATATAATATTTGCATGTAAGTATGTAATAATGCAGAAATGTACTTTTTTTATTCTCTCCTAGTGTATGTACAAACTCATTAATGTCTTCATAATTGTAGTTGTTTTTTGTTTCATCAGTCCCAGTAGATTGCACTGTAGTAGACACTGCACAAGTGAACGGTGCTGGAGCAGTCCATGCTACCTTAGGGTTTCTGGTTTAAATGTGAAACAACAGAATAGGTAGACGAGCTAAGAGTGACAGATTAGAAAAAGGATCTTTGCGTAAATTATTCTAAATAGATGTCTGAGAAATTAAAAATAGTTGTCGGCCTAATTGTGAATCAGTGATATACACACAGCATGGCAAAGGGTGTAGTCTTAAAGGAGAATCAGAAAACCATATGGAAAACTGAGCAATAACTTCCTCATTTTTTAAAAATAGATGCTCCATCCAAATATTAGGACTATATGAGAAATCAGAAAGATGTTTGCAAAACAAAACAGAGAAGCAGGGAAACTGAAGCCAACGTCATTGTGGGTGCAAGGGCAGTTGCTGCCTTTACAATGTTAGCCTGAAGAGTAGTGCCCATAATGTAATGGTCAACATAAGCTCCTTACTGTACCTGAATGGAGCAGAGTTGCCATCTAAACCTCTTTTCTCCTGACTGTGCTTTGATAACTGTAATTTTTTCCTGTGGGAGGACTGCTGTCAGTCTTGTGTTCTTCACTTCTATTCAGAAAACTAGACTGAATTGTAAATGGTTTTGGTGTCCATCACTCTGACCTCTTCAGCACCCTCCACTCCCTGCACTCCCTCTCCTGTTTCAATGGCTTTTTTCACCTTTGTAATTTTACAGAGAAAGCAAACAAGAAGGTTGGTCAGAAAATCACTAGGACTAAGAGGATGTGTACTCTGAAATGACACTATTTCTTTTGTCACATCAGCTCCTAAGCAAAATGTGATAAGCAAAAGCAGAGGTTTTTACTTACACTAGTAGTGCACCATACTAGAGAATTTCGTTAGTACAATTACATCAGCAATTCATTTCAAGTGGCAGTAATCCCTGACTCCTGGGTGCACAAGCCCTCAGCCAACTTTTCAGCTGTTTTTTTTCCTCAGGTTCGTGCTATCTGTAAGTTTAGGCATAAAATACGCTGTAGTATTTATAAATATGGCATATAACTACGTGTAGGAAGATCATCACGAGGCAATGTGTATTTTGTTACAGTGGACTCCCAATATAGTGCAAACCTGAGATTTGTCAGACCACATGTGGAGGTGGCTCTTCTGGCAGTCCTGGTTTTATGCCAGCAGCCAACGTAAGAGCCCAATTGACCCGTTAGTACAGTGTGTAATGAAATAATCTGATGAAAAACATTCAAGTTGTCTCATTAAAAGTGGGATTTAGGATCATAAGTGTCTTCATGGGCTTCTCTTGAGAAAGAAAAAAAAATTTACAAAAAACCTCTCAGTTTTGAAGACCTATGACAGCAAAAGCAAGTCATATTTCTGTCTGTCTTAGTCTTGCAGTTCATCCAGACAAAATTAGAATTGCAACAGGACAGTTAGCTGGAGTGGATAAAGATGGAAGGGTAAGTAATAGAGCTGTTGAGCAGTAGTGTCTTGTTTTGAAAATCAGGAAAAAGTGTTTTGGTTTTTTTAAATCTCATAATCTTCCGTTTGCAGTTTATTTTAGGCACTGCATTTACTGAGATATCTTGCTGTTTCTGTATCTCTAGCAAAAGACAGTAGCAACTAAGCACTCAGCCATACATCAAAAAGAGCGGAAGCTCCTAAAGTCCTTTATCTGTAACATAGAAAACTCAATTTTAATTCTGCAAACAAATGTGCAGCTTGTAATTGATTTATAGGGCCACATCATTTCTGTCACATTTCTTTCAATAAGTCTTGTCCCAGAGGAGAAAAAGTGCCCAGTTCTGTGGGTCAGTGTACTCTTAAGGCTTCTTGGAAGAGGAAACCAACTTTGAAAATCTGTGGAAGGTGTGTCAGGCTTTCCTACAGACTTCCTCATTTGAGACCAAGTGTTTTTAAATGTTCTTGTCTCTGGCTGTTGGCTGACTGTCAAAATCTGAATAATTGCATTGTCTTCATGATGTTGTGGACAGAGAAAAAAAAAAGTGGGGGGAAAGACATCCTATGATGTGGAGAAGCACATTAAATATAAACCTTACTCAGATGTTCAATGTAATGTCTTACATTTTGTAAGAAACTGATGTGAAGTTTTTTTGTATAGATATTATGATGATTTCCACTGAACATTCGTTGAATCTCTTGTTAGGACTGGTTGGTTTGGTTTTCCATCAGTGAGCTGTTTTGTTGTCACTTTCTATGGTGAATGCTGTCCTTAAGCCAACTCAGTTCCCACTTTGTGATTATTTCACATTTATGAAGCTAAGTTGGTTTGGGATAGTACTTGTATGAAATAAAACCATGGACATTTTCCTTGAATGGTTGATAATAGTTAGAGAACTCAGACCCCCCTAGGGTTTGGGGTTTTTTGTGTTTTTTTCCCCTACTGTATACATATATATATATATATATATGAAACAGAGTTTGAACATTTATTTCAGTTGCATAAGATTGCTAGGTCTCGGGACTAAAATGCAAGATACCTCTTCCATTATTTATTCAATGATTTAAATTGGGGGAAAAATTATTTTCATGGCTATCACATGCCACTCAACTTCTTGCCCCAGTGGCACCACTGCCATGTGTGTAGCCCAGATTGGGAGGCAAGGGAGCAAGATTGTCTTGACTCTCGCCTTTTGAGCTTCAAAATACTCTCCAGCAGCTTTGTTAGCACAGGCCATCCTGCATTTCGGTCCGCGGTTTGTGATTCGGGTAGCATCTACCTACTAACAAAACTTGACACCTGGATATGATGCTTTCACTGTTGATGACGCTGTTTGTCCCATTGCTTCTTCACACAGCCTCTGCAGCCCCATGTTAGGGTCTGGGACTCGGTGAGCCTGGTGACACTGCAGGTTATCGGCATGGGGACTTTTGAACGTGGAGTGGGGTGTTTGGATTTTTCAAAAGCGGTAAGATGGGCACAATTGCTTCACGTGTTAAATAATTTATCCAGTCCTCTGTAAATGGGAATTAAATCTCTGAACATGTTTGTATGTGGTTGTTTAGCTGATCTGTTTTGGTATTAAAAGTGTGTCAGTAAAGTTTTATATATACACTTTATAAAACCAGTGGACAGTGAGCTAGCTGGAAAAACAGGAAATTGCACATGTAAAATTGCGGTAACAAACTACCACCAAATAAATAGCAGGCAAGAAAAGCCTTAACGAGAAATTAAAATATGTGCTTGGTTTGGTAGTTTGGTTTTGTTTGTGAGGTACTTGGTTTTTTGTTTGGATGTTAAAAACACGTTTGTCAGTGAGGTATGTGAAGGCAAATTTCAGTGAGTTCTGATAGAAAGGGTAGCTTTTTGCTTGCACAGCTGGAGTAGGTTTTTATCCACTAACAGGAAATTTAAAAAAAAATCATATTGTGCTGTTTTTTCCCGAGGAATAATTTCTTCAATTTGTTTCCTTTACATAGCAAAAAAAACATAATAAAATAGAAGTCTTTTTATTAGGCCTACAGAATTTGTCAGAAAAATCAGTAGCCAGTGGAGATGTGTTACTTGGCATTGATGAAGTTCTTATGTCAAAATTAGCAGGCGGGGGGAGGTTTGTAAAATATGTGTATATTTTAATCTTTAAGCTGCCTTTGTATTTTTGCCAAAGCACCAAGACATATCAGACCTTCTGAAAACTCAGCCTGTTATTCTTGCATCCCAGCAAGAAGAATTCATAGGCGTAAAAAAATAAAAAATGCGGAAAAGAATGTCTGCTGTATTTTGCTATTAGATTCGCAGGATGGCTGACGTGGGCAGGGGTGGCTGGAGCTCACCTCATCCACCCGCCTGCTCACAGCAGGCTCAGGCAGAACAAATTGCTCTGGTCTGTGTCCAGCTGAGCTCTGGGTATCTGCAGGGATGGGGACTCAACAGTCTCATTGGGCAACCTATTGAAAAGAAATGCTTACACATTGAAATGATGCTAAGATATTTGTATCTAGGTTTTGCCTTTCATTTTTTTTAATGAATAGGAGCTAGCATAAATAAAATAGAATAATGTGATAGGAATACGGTCATTCCTGTCACTCTAACCAATAAAACTTTTAAATTCAGATACTTTTTTTTTCCAGGCGAATAAGCATGTCCCATCATTTTAAAAACAAAATAAACAAAAAAAACCCACTAAGGTATTTTTGAGGACTAGATTTTAGTTTTTATTAGTTTGTTTTGCAGCTGCAACTGATTTTGATACCTTATTACAGTCTCATATGATTCCTCACTGGGCTGAAAGAGTGAATGTATGTACCTAGAACTTTTTTTTACCACATAATTCCATTAAACCGTGCAGGAGCTGTCTGTATCACCAATGTCCTGAGGGTGTCTTTCCTTTAATGATTAGCATGTATATTTGCAAAGTACTGCTCATAATAGCACTAGTGTTTGAGAATTAAACTTTCAGCCACCTCTGTTTTTATAATTTGTTAAAGAATGCAGTTGAACTGCAAGAATCAACTTTAAAATAAATAAGGTCTCTTCCAAATCTTTCTACACATGTCCTTGAAACAACTGGTTTGTGCAAGTATGTGTTGCTGCAAATAAGCATGTTTTTGTGCCTAGATTTTCTGTCTGCTCTTTTAATCCTGTTTAGCCATTTTGTTGTAAAATTGTTCAGAATAAACAATTTCAGTTATTTAATACCATAGATGCCAGTCTTTCTGCTCTGTAAGCATAATTTTCTTCAAAAGTTTGCAGCGGTTTTACCAACTACGTGATGAAACCACTGGTATTTTTAATACTCCATGAGGAAAATATGAGATGTGCTTACAAAAGTTGATAATGTAAATTTGTGTGTATGTGATGGTGACATTTAAGAAAAAAAAATGCAAGTTGGAGCTTGTGTGTCTGTCCTCTGAGACCTGAGAAAAAAAAACAAAATATGTGCAGAATAGAAAAATGGAGAAACCTCCTTGCTACTAGCATGATATTGCAAACAAGAAAGAAAAACAAACAAAAAACCCAAAAGAACCAAACAACCAAAGGGAAAAAAACCTGCAAGCAAAACAAATTAAAAGGGAAAAAAAAAAGGTAAGATACTTTTAAAGCTTTACTAGAATATTATTTGAAACATGGTCTTTTTTGTAAGATTATGCAAAAAATCGGTGTCTGTCTTTAAGAGAAAAAGGAAATACCAGATATATTGAGCTTATAATTACTTGAAAATGACTTGCTTAATTTATATTTGTACCTTTGTGGTTTGTTTTTTTATTAAATACTGCTGCCCTGTCTCTTAATGGGTTCTGATGGTACTTTGTCAACACTTTTTTCTTTTTCCTTTAGGATTCTGGTACTCACTTGTGTGTAATTGATGACTCGAATGAGCACATGCTCACTGTGTGGGACTGGCAGAGGAAATCAAAAATAGCAGAAATAAAGGTAATTATTGCACAAATTAATGTTCTGAAATGCAAGTGGTTTTATTCCCATGAAAATACAAGAGTTTGTGAGACACACATTTTGTCTTATTTGGAAAACACAATTGTGTAATAGTGCCAATACTGGTTTGTGTAAGGGCACTAAAGTAATTCATTCTTAACTGTTATTTTGGAAGGTTTTTGAATATTGGAGCACTTTTAATTCCATTTTACTTATACCCGAAGACCCAATCCAAATAAAGCGATTCTCTAATATTTTTCTAATTAAAAAAGAAAAAGTCTTGGGAACTTTTGAGAAACTGAAGTGAGGATTCAGTCTGTAGTTTATTTAAAAAAAAAAAAACAAGTAATAAGGAATATGTAAATGTATTATTTACATTTTTGTCTGAATCGAGTTCCAGGCACTTATTCTCAGTACATATGTCTCTTCTCATTTGAAGTCCATTAGTACTTTTGTAGATTGTAATCTTGTCTGCTTTCCTATTTCTTTCATAACCTTCTGAATTTCTGATCAGTGAGAAGCATTCAAAGCTGTTGTGCTCAATCACAGAATCGCTCGGTTGGAAAAGACCTCTGAGATCATCATGTCCAACCGTTCCTGTCTACCCCCTAAACCAGATCCTTAAGTACGTCATCTACTCGCTTTTTAAGCACATCCAGGGATGGTGACTCCACCACCTCCCTGGGCAGCCTGTTCCAGCCTCTGACAACCCTTTCAGTAAAGAACTTCCTCCTTATCTCTAACCTGAACCTCCCTTGGCACAGCTTGGTGCTGTTTCCCCTTGTTCTATCCTCCATCACCTGGGAGAAAAGACCAGCACCCACCTCTCTACAACCTCCCTTTAGGTAGTTGTAGGTGGTGATGAGGTCTCCCCTCAGCCTTCTCTTCTCCAGGCTAAACAAGCCCAGTTCCCTTAGCCGCTCCTCATAAGGCTTGTTCTCCAGACCCCTCACCATCCTTGTGGCTCTTCTCTGAACACGCTCCAGAATCTCAACATCCTTCTTACAGTGAGAGGCCCAGAACTGAACACAGTACTCGAGGTGCGGCAATGTTCATGTAAAGTTGATATCACTGGAAACACCCAATCCAATAATAACTTATTCTTGAAGTCCATATGTTGAGACATACTGCTTTGTGTTGTACATTGTCAGGCATGGAGATACTGCATAGTTGTGGAACTGAGTATCTTTTATTATTTTTTTTAATCGTGAGTCAGCAAGTGAAATACTCCACAAGCATGTATGTCTATGTGATTACAAGCTTTCAATTTCAGATGACAAAATCAGGTTGGTTTCACTAATTTTCTTTAAATTACGTTGTCCAATATTAATTATATTCTGTGCTTAAGTTTTAATTCTGTGTCAGTATTTTCATTTCCTTGCTGATATTTAACATGAAGCTCTTTGGCATATGCCTTGTATTTCCCATTTTATTGGCATATGCCTTGTATTTCCCATTTTATTGGCATTATGTTTTGAACTATTTTCACTCTTCAGGGAGTTCCCTGGTGTTTCAGAATTGTCTGAAAACAATTTGTCAGGGACAGCTTGCCCTTCTAAACGTGAATAAGTACTGGGCTTGATCTTGCAGTATCTTAAGCACCTTCCATGATAGTTGGTGTGAGCAGAGTAGAGTTTCATCCCTTGAGCTAGGGTGCAAAACAGAAGCGTTTTCTCAGCTGAACTCCATTTAAATTTTCAGTCCTTAGTTTCCATACAATTTGTGGATATAGTAGATCTGTTCATGTGGAAGAAACTGTGTAAAAAGCGTAATTCAATAAATATGGCCATCAACAAAAAAATGAGACTTAAGAAGGTTGTCTTCCTGGAATGAGCCAAAAAACGGTGAAGTGGGGAAGGGGCACTCCCTCAGGTGCCTGTTCAGCAGCCCTTTTATGGATACCCCATTAAAACATCAGCTTAAATCCCATAGGAGTAAATGCATTGATGCATTTACTTAAGTGTTTTGTACAGTCATTGCCTCCAGGAGATTGTCTTCAAAGATAGTTTGGTTGAATTAGAAGTTAGATAAGTGACTGGTCAGTTCATTATATTTGTAAAATCTATTGGATGTAAAACCTTGACTAAAGATCTCTTCTTAATGTAAAAAAAATCAATATATATATAAAAAAAATTACATTTGATTTAGCACAGAACACTTATGGATTCTTTGAAGCATATGATGAGCTTCTAGTTCCTCATACCTCTGTTCTGAAACTTGGCATTTTACATCTGTTTCTAGTAGTTAATGTCCCATCTGAATAAATACTATTTTTGTTATTATTTCAGACTACAAATGAAGTTGTTCTTGCTGTAGAATTCCATCCAACTGATGCAAATACTATAATAACATGTGGCAAATCTCATATATTTTTCTGGACCTGGAGTGGTAATTCATTGTCAAGGAAGCAAGGGATATTTGGGGTAAGAATGTCTTAATATCAGATCAGTTTTAAATCAGTGGAATGATCTACTCACGCTTTCTATAAATTTGCTTCGTTGTTACCGTGCATTGTTTGAGCAGAGAGGTGAATAAAAAGAAGAAGTTTAAATTCTGCTTCATGTGTGCAGATTGTATAAGTGTGGATACGGTTATACTAATTACATAAAGAATACAAGCAGTTATCCCTTTCTTTTGCTTATTTTGTTTTAGAAATATGAAAAACCCAAATTTGTTCAGTGCTTGGCTTTTTTGGGAAATGGTGATGTGCTCACTGGAGACTCAGGTGGGATAATACTTATATGGGGCAAAACTACTGTAGAATCTACTCCAGGAAAAGGACCTAAAGGTAAGACCCATTCACAGTTAATCATAGATTTTAGCCTGTAGAAGACAAAAATAAAGGATTGTATTAGAAAAAGAATAGGGAAACAGGCTTGACTAAGGTTGTATACTTCGTATTATTAACAGGTGGTACTAAACTACTTTAAGTCTCATGAATTTGCTGACTTAAGAGCAATCTAGAGTTTCGCAGTAATTAATGAGACTGACTGAAGTGAATAAAAACTACTTTATCTAAATGTTTTGCATTTAAAAACCCGCACAGTTAATCAGCTTTCCTATCATCTTGAGATTTGAAAAATGCTGTAGGATCAATTTGAGGATTCTGCAGGCTACTCTTGCCTGTTGAGGCTTGTGTTGTACTGTTCTTAGTCACAGAGGAATACAGTTAAGTGTTGAAGCTGATGTTAATAGGACTTGTATGTGAAGGAAAAATATAATGTGCAGTCGTACCAGTTATGTAAATAACACTATCAGGTTTAGTAGATACTCAAGTCTTGGCTGCAAAGTAAACTTTAAAACCCATCTTATTTGAAATTTGGATTAAACATACTCTTTAGGGCAAAGCTTTTGTAACAAAAGAAGGAAAATTATTTGTGACCCAATATATGCAGACCTGGCACAGCTGGGCCCTCAGTTAACTTATAAATTCAAGGATAATTTATTTTACTTGGCAGCTATTTCAAACACTCTGGTTTAAATTGGTATGCCAGGAAAACATTCATGTAAAAAGTAAATTTTTAATGGTAAGTCTGCTTTTGTAGGTAAATCTTTTTCTTGTCTTTCAAGCTGACTGCAATGGAAAAGTAATTTAACAAATTATCTGATGTTTGATTTTGAAGTTCTTGTGCAATAATAACCTTTTCCCAGTATAGTCTTAAAAGATATTGAATAGAACATTTATTTACATTGGCTTAATTAAATATGGGTTCTTTTTGTTGGTTTATCACATTAGATGGGTCACAGGACTTGATCTCTTTTTCACAGTGTGAGATGATGCTGACTTGAACTAACTTGAGCCATAGGCAGAGTCGGCGAATTTAAGCTCGTTTTTAATTTCTGTGGTGTTTTAGGCTTTTTCTGTGATTGCTATTTGAAAACATGCAAGTCTCAAAGCACCAGAATCTTTGCCTTCTTTAAAATATATTTTCCTACAGCAGATCGAATTGGAATACAAAAGGATTCCTTTGCTACCTTTGTTGTTTAATTTTCTCATCTCTCTCTCATTCTTCCTAGTGTTTTCCTCTGGGTAGACTGCTATATTGATAGATGCCAAATGCTGGTTACACTGTTTTGAAGTAAGGCAACATCCAGCATTAGATACTGGGTTCATACATCCTGGAAGCTTTCTATAAATAATTTGCTTTTTATTCCCATAAGACTATAGATGAGTCTTTGAGTTTCTTTAATAAAATAGCTTTAATTCTTTTCTAATAATGACTTGCTAAATATTTATTGACTCTAAAGGACAGTTTCTCTTGTATCTGGAAAAAGCGTGTTCCCTTGGATAGCAGAGAAATGAAAGCATTTTGCAAATCGTGGTTGTTCTTGCCTTCATAAGTTGTAGGACATTCTATCTCAAAAAAGTTTCTATTCAGAAGGACAGGTCCTTTGTTTTATCTTTTTATCCTGTAAGAAAACAGTACCACCTTGTGTTTGCAATACTAATGCAGTACTAATAGCTTCACAGTCCAAATGTAATTATTTATTATACACTGTTACTTTATTCTTCTGCCAAAAGGCACAGCTTCTTGTAAACCTCAGGTGAAAAAAATGAGTAACGTTCTTTATTATTTTCTTTTTCTGAATGTAGGAGTATATCAGATAAGCAGACAAATCAAAGCTCACGATGGCAGTGTATTCACACTCTGTCAAATGAGGAATGGGATGCTGCTAACTGGAGGTGGGAAAGACCGAAAGATCATCCTGTGGGATCATGATTTGAATCCCGAAAGGGAAATTGAGGTAAGAAAGCAAAAGTAACAAGGGCAAAGTATTGACTGGCAAGAAGGAGCTCTCTCCACCATTTGGAGAATCGGTGGTTAGGATGATAGTATATCTTTTGGCTGCTGTCATTTTAAGTGGATGACAATGTTTTATAATAAAAGGGTTTCTGCCTATAAATGAGCCTATATGAGGCTTCAAGTCTCTGTTTAAGCTGAACAGAAATTTTAAGACTTTTCTAAACCTTTCTTAGTTTCTTTTATTCATCCCTTTTTTGAGTGTATTCTTTAGTATCACCTGTGTTTCTGTTTGCCTTTCTGAAGCAAGATAGTGTTACCAGGAATTGAGTGTTTTAATAGATTTTTTTACATAAGGCAAACAATTGGTAGGATACATATGGGTATTCTGTAAGAATTAATGATTAATTTAACTTTATCCTAAAACAGGTGTTCAGTGAATATGTATGTCTTTGTGATTTGGCTGTATGGCAGTGCTAAGTAAATGGGGAGGAACTGGAAAAAAAGCTGTACATTATGGATTTTAAAATACTTAGCATTTTTCTTGACAAAAAATTACCTCTTTCAATCATGTGTTCTTCTTAAACAGTAGTTTTAATAATTGTTTATTCCTCTTACCTAGTGTCCATTTATAGCAGCATTTTTTCCTTAATATGTATGTTTAGTTCTATCTAGAGATTGTTATTACCTTGAATCTAATATTGACCTTTAGAAGACAAGTCTGAGAGTAAGTAAGCATTGATATATACATATGTCATATACAACTCTTAGGCTTAACTAACTCACTCTATGCATATCAGTATTTCTATTTTCCTTTTGTTAACAATATTATGTTAAAGCTAATTTTTTTATGTTGAGAAATATTACCAGAATCCTGACAGGTAACTTTCTGAATGATTGCATTTATTTTGTGTCTTCTGTGACTAATATTAAAGTTAGTGTATTTTCTAAAGATAAATCATTTAGAAAACCAAACAGATGCACACTATACAATAAAGCAGTGTATTATAATTCAAGAATGCAATAAACAAACTCAGTAAAATTCAGAATCATTGCTGACAGACAGCATATGAAAATTTACTTACGGCTAATCAGGAAGCATTAAGAAAATCCTGAAGCATTTACCGTGTGCTACAAAAGTTTCTTCTTATTTTTCACAACGTGTTTTGAGAAGTAAACATTAGCTATGTATTTATTATTTGTACCCATATAAGATGAGTTGTAAGGTTGTGGAGTGCATATAAGTGCCTACCAAGATGTGTGATATGGTTTTACAGATGTTTCTCTTTCTAGGTGCCTGACCAGTACGGAACAATCAGAGCAGTAGCGGAAGGAAAAGCAGATCAATTTTTAGTGGGTACTTCACGAAACTTCATTTTGCGGGCAACATTTAACGATGGTTTCCTAGTAGAGGTACAGGTAAGCACAATTTTTTATTCTTTTTTTAAACTATAACTCAAAATGTAAAGGATTTCCCTACCAGTGTGTTATTTTAAGAGAATCTTTATTTTATTTGTTGTTAAATCATATGCATTTCCTTTCCAGGGACATACAGATGAACTCTGGGGACTGGCATCGCATCCTTTCAAAGACTTATTTTTAACCTGTGCCCAAGATAGGCAAGTTTGTATGTGGAACTCTGTGGACCACACACTGGAATGGACCAGACTGCTAGATGTACGTCAGCCCTTTAATGTTAAATATAAAGTGGGAAAATAGGAAAAAGCATTTGTTTTCTGCAACACCCTTGTCCCATCTGATTGCAAGAGAAGCAGAAATCCTGTACTTATATCTTTAAAAACAGCTATTTGGAAGCTTTGATAAACTTAACCAGACTCCTCAGACATTATATGAACTGTAATCTGGTTACAATTGTCTGATGCCATTATGATAATCCTAGTTGAATAAAACTTAGTCCTTTGTTCTTGTTGCAATTTAACTTTTTTCCCAATTATTCAAACAATCTGAAAAGAATATCATACAGTTTTGCAGGGTTTGGCTTTAAATGTCTTTCCTTACTGTCATTGCTCATTTCATATTTTGGCTAGTTCTGTCCTCATACCCAAGCAAAAGATTCTTTTTGCACAGAAATGTAGGCTTTAAAGAAGACCATGTAGTGCATATCACCGATACATTAAAAGAAAATCTGTCTGAGGATTACAGGCACGGTGCTAACCGATTGGTTTTCCCTGTGTCAGTTCATCTCAGACTTTTAGGGTAGCTTTGGTACAAGGAGAGGTGTTTGGCTGTAAGGAAGCAGGCGAGTAAATGACATGTCTGTGCCTCTCTGTTCAGGAACCGGGGCACTGTGCTGACTTCCATCCCAGTGGAGCAGTGGTCGCAATAGGAACGCACTCGGGCAGGTAATTGCCTTTTGACTGAGTTGTGATGATTGAAAGTTTAATGGAGGCAGTTTGTTACTAAGCATCTTATATACAGGAATACATTTGCTTTTTTTTTTTTTTCCTCTTTACTTTGAGGTTAAGTAGCCTAAAAATCTTGAGGGAAAAGAGCAGATCTTTCTTACATGGTGAAGACAGAAGGATTATTTGACTGTTGTTAGGCTGTTCTGGTTTTTTAACTACTCTTTCATGAAAGCCCAGATCTTGTTGCGTTTTTTAAAAAAAACACTATTTTTTGCACAGGCTTCCATGCACCCTCCTTATTTGCTTTACCAAGTATCATATATTTTATTATTGTGTGTATGTTACATTAGGTTGTAACACAGATACAGTACAGATCTTTCTCTTTCCCAAATCAAACACACTTGCAACTTTTTAAATTGACATGGAGAGGCGAGAGAACAGGCTGGGGTTTTGATTTTTGTACAAGAAAAAATTCAATATAGCACTTTGCTTCAATGAAGTGCTGTTGAGCTGTTAGTATTCTTCCTGAAATCGTTACATATTTAAAAGCTATCAAAACACAAGCTGTTTTTTTTAACTCAGGCTTCTTGCAGTGGTAGAAAAAAATTGTTTTAATTCATAGTCAAACTCTGGCTTGGTATCACTTCCCAAGAAAGGAGTCCCATGCAATGGATTTTTAGCAGGAACAAGTTAAAACAAAAAACAGGGTATTTAGAAAGGTGAGAGAAGCAGATATCAAATCTACTAGCATTTTTATCCTGTGTTTCAGTTATATCTCATGGTTGACAACTTAGTGATAAAATAATGCATTGTGCATGTTAGAAAATGGGGATTTTTTGTGTGTTTTATTCACCCCCTAGAAATTTTTTCTATACCTAGCCTCATGGCTAAAAAACATTTAAAGTTTGTTTTTTAGAAACTGCTGAGTATATGCAACACACTTAAACTTTCCTGGAAAAACAGAATGTTTAATACTTTTTATGGAGTTTCTGTCTCCAAGGTGAAGATAGAGGCTGCACTAAATTCATTAGGTATAACATCAGGCTCGAAAACATGGTTTTCTTCCCAAGAAAAATCTTGCTGAGCTCTTTGCGTATTTGGTTTCCATATTGTACCTTTCTGTTTTTTCATCTCTTTCTACTTACAGCATTAAACTGAACATGCATTTCTACCTTCATTAAACAGAGCAGAAGATACTGGCCTAATAGTACTTGAAACAGGGAAAAGGGAAAAGAAGGTCAGGCTACATTTCTTGAGAGTTATTAGACATTTTTGAAATTACATCAAAGCACAATCAAGGCATATTGAGCACCTGAAGCATTCAATCTGTCATTTGCTTTTGATTGACTTCTCCCCTTTGTTACTTTAACATTACTTTTTCAGTTCAGCACTTTTCAGTTAAAATTCTTATTTTTAATTTACTTCATGCAACTGGTTTATACTGTATTGGATAGGTTTATGATAGTGGCCTTGGGTTTGGGTTTTTTTTTACCCCATTCTTCTTGGAATTAAGCAGTGGTATTTCCACCATTATATTTTATTGGGTTCTGAAAGTGCATGATTCAGTGATAAGTTTGAGTTCTACAAATAAAACTGAATTGAAATGAGGCCTGGTAAGTATACTAGTGGATGAGAAATAAATGGAGTTGTGAATCAAGCTAAACAGATCGGTTTTAAATTTACTGCCTAACCAGTGCCATCACACAGTGCTTTCTATGCCAGATAATCTGGTCCAAGGGAGTTACTTCCCAAGGAATGAGGGCTGCATGATGTATCTCGATTAATGTAGAAGAAAATAATCTCAGACTCATAACAAGCCATTTAATAACTTGATTCATAGCACAAAATACTCGCAGCAAATATTAAATGAGTCTAATCTGTTTAGCACTCAGGAAAACCAAACCTTAGATGTGTCTAGCTGTTGCCATTTTAGTGCGGCTCTGCTGCCAGTACGCAGGTCAGTAAGACAGAGGTAGGGAATGGAACATTAAGAAAGCTGAGTTTGGTGGTTAAAATCGTGACATCTGAAGAAAACTGAATTTTCTGCCTCTCTTCCCATTCTTCTCTGTTGTTTCACAGCTGTGTGTTTTTATCAGGCTAACATACCATTGTTTTGGTGTGCGTTTCGTGCACCACTCCCCATTATGAGTATTTGAGTTATCATTTCCCTTTTTGGGCTGTCTGCAAATGGTCTGCTGCAGGTTTTGTTAACCACTTCTTTAAATACCTTCTATCTGCCTGATCATCAATTGTCTGGGATTAAGCCTAGTTTGAATAGAACTGATAACTTTTGTGGATTCTGCTGTTTGCTGGAAATGCACAGCTGGAAGACTAAAAAGGGCTGGCAATCAGTAAACCTACCAGAAAAGTGGGTTTTTTAAGGTGCTATACAGATCCTTTTGCCATCTTGCCAGTGGTATTATTTGCAGGGAAGTAGACCTCTCTGTGACTAATCATGTAGAATAGCTTGAGTGCTGTGCTGTGTGTGTGAGTACACAAAAGCACTGCAGAAAAAAAAGACTAATAAGGTTCTTAAAATAATAACAACAACGTTGTCAAGAAAACTAATGACTGAAGGACAAGAACAGCCTAAGCCAGAGCCACAAGGAGGTAAATCAGTCAATAGAGCTATTGAGATTTATACCGGTTCGGTATCTGCTGTGGTATTAAAATGAAGAAGGCTAAATATCCCAGGGAATCAATCTTGTAAGATGAGTTGGTTTGTTCACCCTGATTAATGCCTTGCAGGCTCAACATTCAGTATTAACTAAACATGAGAATTGCAAGTATAAGTGCAAAAATTTATTACTACTATGGAATACTATTTCCCTAGTGACTTCATCAGAAAAGTTCTGCCTTCACAGATGTGAATTATCAGTAATAAATGTCTATCATGGGTCAGAATTTGTTTTCCAAAAGAGAGTAGTTTAACGGGTTTTGTTTCTAAAAGCATACTTTTTTTTAGATAGGTTATCAGTATTTTTTTAAAGCAAAGGAATGGGAAGACAAAAAGCAAATGAAAATGGCAAAAGTTCTCTCTTGTTTACATGATCACAAGTTAAGCATGTTATCTTTGGTAACAATTGAGAGAAAAATCAATAAAAATCAGAACAAGCAAAAGAGCCATTATCTTACAGCTGGGATACCATTCATCTGTTTATTTAATCCAATTTACAGATCAGAAGTTCATTTGGCAGCCAAGCTTTGCACATTTCACAGCCCTTAGGACTTTTCCAGGGTCAGCTGCTGTTTGCATGTTGCATACCTACGTGTTGGAGAGAAGATCCTCTCCCGAAGCACAGTCTCAAGGTGGACCTCAGCTGCTGGCGAGAAAGGCCTGTGTGGGGTGCGCTGATGAGCTGCTGTAGCTGCTAGACTGGGGACACATTTTGTGGAGACGGGTTCTCTGGTTGGCAGTGCAGTATTTGCCATGGCACTGGGAGAGTTTAGAAGTCTGAAGAGTGCATTTCTGATTACAGTTTGTGGAAGCATCAGGAAACAGCTGAACGAGATGTGACCAATGCTTCGTTTCATAAATGAGTATCAAAATTGTTGCAGCGCACTGACTGTTTCCTTGGTCAGCTAATACTGCTGCTAATATCTCTTGTTCAGAAAAATATTTGAAGAAGGACTGGTGTCACAAAACACTGTCTCCTAACGTCAAATGAAGACCAGCTCTTAAGAGCAGCAGAAGTTTTGTATTGTGTTTGATATCACACAATACCACTTCTGTGCTTTCAGTAAAATGGGAAGAGTATTGCATGTATTTCTGGTTGCAATTTAAGCTTAGGGTATCTGTCATTTTAAGTGAAGTTAACTGCAGGATTACCTGATTCAGTAACAGCCTTAAAAGATGAACTTTAAAAGCCAGTCTTGGGGCCAGAATCAAGAGGCAAGTCTCTGCCACAGCAGCCTCCCTACTCCGGCTGAGTATTTTGGGACACGGAGGGCTCAGCCCTCCTGTGGGCTGTCTGACAGAAGTGCTGTGCAGCACAGTCACCTGTGGGAGGGCATAGGAAGGGGGTACCCATCCGATTTGTGGAGGAAGGCTGCTTTTGGTTGTTACTGTGCTGAAAATGCATTTTTATATCCAGGCACCGCAATTATGCCGCTCAGGATAAACGAGGAGGAATTATGCTATGTCATCCTGCTAGATAAATAGATTTCAGGGTACAGTGCCCAAGTTCTCTGGTAAAATAAAAGGTTGGCTTCATGCTTCATATCTCCTGTTTTGCTGGCAAGAGGTGCATTGAGGAGCCTTCATCCTGTGCTAGATTCAGGAAAACAAAAAATAAGAATGAGATGGTGAGGCACTTTCAAACCAGCTTTTCGTGTTGGTTGAAAACCGTGTCACTTCAACTCAGTGATGTGTTCACACTTCTGTTGTCCCATCAGGGTGTACTTTTAGAGCAGTTTTGGTGTCATGATGGAGTGATTGTATTTCATTTTATGGTGGCAGAATGGCATAGGGACTGTCTCTCTTCCCCCTTTCCAAATGCTTTTGTGGTTTTGATTGAGGTTTTTTTGGTTTTGTGGGGTTTTTTTGTTTGTTTTGGTTTTGGGATTTGTTGTCGTTATTGTTGTTTTAACTTATTTTGGTTCCTTAATATCCATATGCCTGTCAGGTTTATCAGCTAGGTAACATTTTAGTGGAGCATTTGGCAAGGCCAAAGGAGGGCATAGTTTGAACTAAATAGCAGAATAGCAACTTGTGACTCCTAATTTATTCAGAGAACCCACATAGCAAAGAGCATAGAATGGAAATCAGCAGAGGATTACAGCTGAGAAACAATGAGCGTGGTTTCTGCTGCTGTCCACTGCAAACATATTAGCTGTTTTCCCCTGGTTGCATCTGTCTTGCACACAGATTATTCAACAGCCTGTGGCATATGGGTCTCAATGTTGTTATATGTATGTAATTTAATTTCTTTCATGTGGTTCTCTAACCACAAGCTGGCTTAAGGCACTGGGACCAGGCCACTTTCCTGATACCTAGCTGCCAGACACTGGATCAGCACAAGCTGGAATCTCATCTCTATCCATAGAAAGCAGCGATGCACACTGTTGTTCCTGGAGTTTATTTTAGGTTACATAAGTTTGTTATGAAATAAATGGTCCTAACTTTAGCGGTGTTCCACTGAGTTCACTGACGCAGTGGGTGGAATTGCCTTCCTTGTTTCCACAGCGTGTGGAATCACCGTTTGTCACCAGGGATGGAAACCTGGCTGCAGCGTATGCATGCCGTTGTGAGATCAGGCACAGCTTGAAGCCAATAAATTAAATTCTGATTACAGCTGTAATGCATTTAGCCATGTTGACATCTTACATTTTCATTATATATGTGTATGCATTTATATTTTTATTAAATTATCATTGCTATTTTTTGCTGTATTATTTAGGAGTTAGATGGGCATCAGAATAATTGCAGAATGCTCTGGTTCTGCTGATCTTACCTTTTTGCTGTCAGTAGCTATTTCAGTGTATGGGCCACTGAAGCTTTTTTAAGCTTCTCTGAGCTGTTTACTTGTGCTTCGTAACTAATACTGCAGGATAAAAGCTGTTGTTAAATATTAAACAGTCCACTTAATTACCTTAGTTACAGATCATCCAAGCAGGAAATTTAAAAAAATGCTAGGTTATAAACTGTCAAATTTCAATAAATGGTTATTTCTTCTTACTGTGATAAAATTATTCATATAAATGGAAAATACCAAATTAAAATATACTTTGTGTTTAAAATTAGTATGAAAGTGTTTTCTACTCCCTTCTATTACTTCAATTTTTTTTTTAACTTTGCTTTGTACAAATTGAAAGATAAATTTTTAAATCAAAGGTGTTCTTCAAAATGGGGAAGAAGATTAAAACTCAGCTGTAGCCTTAAGGCTTCAGGATGATAAGGTACAGCCATATTAGCAATCTGGTGGCATGTTTATCATCCAGTAGACATTTTGGTGATTACTGCAGTGTTCAAGGGAGGAGGAAAAAATTGGGCTGCATTTAGAACCTTTTATATATTCTTCACTGGATCACGTATTACTTTATGAACCAGAAAAGTGTTCCATTAAAAACAGATGTTCGCTGCGCTGTCCTTGAGGGGCAAGCATGAGAAAATGAAGGCAGGCAGTGGTTATTGCTCCTTTGCTTGCTTTTTTGTTTAGTGGAAGTGATTCTCTTTGGAATTCTCTCTCTAGGTGGTTTGTTTTGGATGCAGAAACGAGGGATCTGGTCTCAATACACACTGATGGCAATGAACAGCTCTCAGTGATGCGCTACTCAGTAGGTAGGCAGACTTATACTTTGGAGTAATTGCTGTTAAATGAGATGTCTGTTCTGTTAAACTGTCTGAAACTACTCCCCAGTCACTAGAAAAGGCAGAGCTTTGAAAAAAAATTGTGTAAGATGCTTAATATATAACTGAATAATTGGTTACAGATTTGTTTGTGTATGCTAAATGTTGGAGTTTTTAACTGCAGATGTTTCGGTCACCTTTCCCAGTCTGTCTTTCATGTTAATCTGTACTGCTAGAATAAATGCTAGCTTTGCTCCCAGAAGAGCTAAGAGTTCTCAACTAAATACTTGGCAGATGAACAGAAAAGTCTGTAAAAAGCTTAGTATGTCAGTAATACTTTAATATATTTCTTAGTTAATTTTCAAGTTTATTAATACAAAGCCATAAAACCCAGAGCTGTTTATTCAGTATGTGCTGTGAGATTACATGGAGTCCAAGCCAGTGTTGAGTATCCTCTTCAGACATGACATGACAGATCCTCAGAGGCTGAATCCTCTCTGTTAAAACTGGATGGAAGAACACTCCTGTAAATCTGTTTCTTGTTTGCTTTTGGATAACCTGCCGTGTCAGTGGGCAATATGTTCCCCTGCTGCTGCCACATCTGCCAAGCGTAGCAATATATTTCAAAGCACTGATGATCATTGACACTGCAGAGGCATTTGAACGTGATTCAGGGCAGCTTGTACCCATGTAATTTTTTTAAAATGGAGACAACACATGTTGGAAAAGTGCTTGTAATGTTTGAATGCTCCACTTGTCGTTTAGACCTTATCTCATGCTGATCTATATGCATGTCTCCCTGCCCCCACCCGCTCAAAAAATCTAAGCTAACTATAGAGTAAGTACTGTTCTGCATTTTTTGTGATGCAGAAAACTCAAGCCTGCCTGCTGTCGACAATTTCCAGAAATCCAGTGCAATCTCAAGTTTTATACCTTGTCCAAGGGACACTTATTTAAAAAAGCAGAAGTGGAAGAACTTTCCCTAAAAACACACCTGCAAAGTAAATAGATACTGACTGAAAAACAGCATAATGTAAACAGTTAATTTATCCTTAAATACAGTTCGTAAGCAGTAGTTTAATTGAGACTATTGTCTTAGTGATAAATCTGATATCATTAGAGTTTGGAAAACAAACATTCTGTTAACTTCTATCAAACATTTTGTGTTGTAGATGGCACCTTACTTGCAGTTGGATCCCATGACAACTTTATTTACCTCTACGTAGTAACAGAAAATGGAAGAAAGTATAGCAGATATGGAAAATGCACTGTAAGTTTTGGAGCAAATATAATCAACATTTCTTGAATTTTTATGTTAAACTTACACTGAGTTGTTAAGCAGTGGAACTCTCTCTGGGTTGATGCTTTTCCATGTTCAGTTTTGTTTATACGTTTTATGGGTTTTTTTTCAGCATTTGATTGATTCTAAACTTCAGGCTGATGAGTACCGTAACCATTAGTGTTAGGTGAACACTTTTGCATCAAATATGATTAATTTCTCAGACTATTGACTTTTTTTTTGAAAAGGGAATTTAGCAATAAGATGGAGAAATGCCTTGTACCAATGTGCTGAAACTGTTTTGGGGAAAATAACTACACTTGTTTGAGGGTATTTTCCCCCTGTTAGTAGAGTACTCGTTGGACCAACATGACATTATATGGTGGAATTTCATTAGAATATGTAATCTTGGAGGTTGCAAATAGGCACTATTTTTAGCTGTAATTGTTACTACAAAATTTGAAATTGGGGGATAAGTTAACAATAAATTTCTGACCCAGGGTAAATAAACGTAAGTGTAGCACAAGTAGTGGAGCTTATATTAGTCCTTACACTTACATAAGGTTGTCCTAGTGCTAAAAATGACATGCTTTTTATTTTTTCATTGTTTCACAGAGTCACAGAATCACAGAATGTTAGGGATTGGAAGGGACCTCAAAAGATCATCTAGTCCAATCCCCCTGCCGGAGCAGGAACACCCAGATGAGGTTGAACAGGAAGCCGTCCAGGCGGGTTTTGGATGTCTCCAGAGAAGGAGACTCCACAACCTCTCTGGGCAGCCTGTTCCAGTGCTCTGTTATCCTCACTGAGAAGAAGTTTCTTCTCAAATTTAAGTGGAACCTCCTGTGTTCCAGCTTGTGTCCGTTACCCCTTGTCCTATCATTGTTTGTCACCGAGAAGAGCCTGGCTCCATCCTCATGACACTCACCCTTTAAATATTTATAAACATGAATGAGGTCTCCCCTCGGTCTCCTCTTCTGCAAACTAAAGCGACCCAGCTCCCTCAGCCGCTCCTCATAAGGGAGATGCTCCACTCCCTTAATCATCTTTGTAGCCCTAATCATCTTTGTAGCCCTTTGTTTAGTTATCTAACATCCTGACCTTAAATTCCGTTATCTCTTTAGTGGGAATATTTATATAAAGAAAATCTAAATCTTAACGGGATTTGAAAATGATATCACAAGAATAGGTTCACATTTGAAATGTGAATTTTTTTTTTTTAAGGAATGCATCCACCACTCAAAACATTTTTCATATGTTTGTCACCAATTGCATTTATTTAGTTTTAAAAATAAGAGAACTTCTCAAGCTGCTTTGTTAATTGAAAATGGGAGGTAAGGGGACCTTAAACCTAAATTGTGGTTTGATTTTTTAATTTATTTCTAAGATTTTTTTCTTTTTTCCTTCTACAATCTTTGATGCAAGACTTGCAGTAGAAACTGTTAGTTAGAGGGGAAACAAACGGGCATTAGACAGTCCTCTATTGCAATGTGTGGTGTCTTTGAGAGATTTCTACCCATCACTTGGCTGAGGGTGCCCCACGCTGCTAGAGCATGGAGGTCCAGAGCAGCCAGAGTCCAGCTGTAGCCGGGGACATGGGGCTGTCACGGCAGTCAGCAGCAGTGGGGTTTGCCCCATCCCTGCGATGTCTAGGCTGGCAGGGAGGCCTTGGTGCTGGCATGGATGTGGTTGGGAGGGAAGGCTGTTGGGTGTGCTGGGGACTTCTTCATGACAGGATAATGGTGTAGGGGGAACCAGGGCATCCTGCAGCCTCCCAAGCTGGGTGGTGAGGGTGTTAGTCAGTAGCACAATGGTCATGACATGAGAAATCAAATCTGCTGCCTTCCCAGAGAGCTCAAGAGGTGGGGAAAGAGCTGAACCTACAGGAACGTCAGGCCAGAGACCGGGAGGGGCTGGTGGGGGCAGCAGCTCACAACTGTGCCCCAGTACAGCATTTCACCCCATCACTTATTATTTTTAACCATAAAAGATAAAATCATACAGAGATGGCTAATCTTGACATGTGTAATATTTAGCTTGCTAATGTACTTCAAGGTCTCTGTGAGCTCTTTGAATATATATGAGAGAATTTATTTCTGTATAACATATGTATTATGTATCAGGAGAGAGCATATTGTAATTTAAACCAGCATCCGTATGTCCGTTTGTCCCTCTGCCTTGGCAGGAAAGTGGTTTGTAAAAATTGAGATGGGAGAAATGAACATTATTATGCACTGGCAGAAGTGTTAAGGCTTCAAAGCAGATTTCTGTTAACCTTTTTTTTTTTTTCAGACTGAGTGTAGAAGCCAAAATTAGCAACCTGGTTTCTGTCAGGGGTGAGCTCCCCTGACCCTCCAGCGTGTGCAGAAGGCAGCAGCGTGTTGGCTGACAGGAGCTAACGCTGCCGATCGGGTTTCACACGCCCCGCGCCTCCCCGCTGCTGCCTGCCAGCATGCTGACGCGTCCCTACCAGCGTGATGCTAAGCAGGGAGACACCCAGGCATGCTCGGGACCCGAAGCACTCTCCTGGCCACTGCTTGGGTGCTGGCACCACATCCTTCTGGCATTCCTCTGCCATTCAGTAGCCTCGCGGGTGACCTCCAAGTAGTATGACTCAGTCCTCCTGGTAGTGAACTTCTGGTTGTTTCTTCCAACTTGAATACGTTATTCAGATACTTTCAGAAGGATTTCATCTACTGAACCAGCATCAGCTTGTGCATAAGGGCTGTATGCCCCCTCTTACATTTAAATCCCCTTCCAGTCACTACCAGGCTTTCTGCTGCTGCCAGAGAGGCAAGTCTCTGAACTGTGAGCATGTTTCTACAGTGAGGGCTGGTGTTGGTTGTGATCAGAAAGAATTTCAGATGAGCCGAAACAACCGTTTTGACTAGTGCAGCTGTTTTTTGAGGACTGCAGCTATGCAGACAGAAATGCAAAGGTATGGGCTGGGGTATGAACTTCCAGCATGTCAGCAGCTCTAGGGTAGCTGGCACTGTCTGTTCGCCTTACATCAGAGATATCTGTTAGCAAAGGAGAAGCAAGTGCCATGCATTTACTGAGAGGGCTGTGGGGTGAAAGCCACATGGGCAGCCACGCTGAAGTATTTGATAGACTGCGCTTGAAAGAATTAGTGTGCACATCCCATAGGCTGTGGGCATTTTGACCCTTTATACAACTTAACTCTGAAACAGATAAACATTACCAGTGAAGGAGAGGGTTTCCATTTAATCAGATAATTTTACTAGCCAGTTAAAATGTGAGTAATTATGTTCATTGTAAATAAAGCTACACAAGAGGAAAGAGTAAAATGTTGTCTTATCAGTAAGCATCTACCAAAGAAAGATTTTTGTAGAAAATGGGATCGTCCTATTGAAAATATTACAACAATGTTATGTTACAGTTCATCATTCAGTGATCGCTTGCCTGAAAGGGATTTTGCAGCACAGAGCCCCCTGGCCAATTGCTTTGTTCCCTTCCCCGCCGCCTCCAGGAATTTTAACAGCTGCCAAAAGTCTGGCAGGATTTAGTAAATGACTGACCAATTCTTTTCCATGTTGGAGTTCGCTTGCAAATTTGAAGACTTGGAAAATATGGGGGGAGAGAAAAAGTCCTAGCCAATTGTGCATTTTTTTTTTTCCAAAATACCGACTTTGCATGTCAATATCATATATCCCACCCATGACTGCAAAGTAGTTATGTCAATACAGAGTTCCTCTGCTTGAGGCAGAGACTAGTTCATAGGTAAATAAAACTTAAAGGTTAACTTTTCTTCTAAATCACTTTGCAGTCTCTCACAGAGGACCTGGGGACAGGGAGATAAACACAGGATATATTTCTCCATATAATTCTGGAAGCAATCAGCATATCTTATAGCTCTCTATTGAGGATGTTGGCTTGGTGGGTGGTGTGGCAGCCAGGACAGTCACCAGCAAGGCCTTGGCACAGCGGGTGCAGACTGAGCCAAGAGACTTTGTGAGGGGCTGAGGAACACCATCTTCATAACGCCCACCAAGAGAGGGAGATTAATTGGCATCTGTCAGTCAAAAAAGTTGTTTTGTTGCCTAACAGTGACTAAGATGGGAAGAAAGTGGATGGTCTTACAAGGGGAAGAGAAGCAGTAAGAAGAAATGGGAGGGTAGAGGAAGAAACGTGCGACATGGATATCACTTTTATTAATTTCCTACCCTTTCCTCTACAGAAAAATAATTTATTCTTACATTATACAAATTTGTGGCTTCTCTGGAGCCTCCCATAGCTTTATTTTTACTGTTGTCGTTACTACCAACAAAAAAAATTGTGCATAGGAAAAATGTCCTGACCAGCTGCATTTAGCTTCTCCCTCAAAAATCAGAGATAGGTATTTATCCCACAGTGTGCGCTTGATGGTGATAAGTAATCAGTCTGGCCAAAGTGTTTTGACTCTTTTATGGATGACCCTGAGCCTATAGGGAAGAGTCTTTCCAAAGCTGACACCAACATGCATGCAGTTTTAAGAAGCTCAGCAGAAAGTTCCAAAATGCTTACGAGGCCATACTTGCAACACCAGTACTTAATATTGTTGGTTTACACATGGTGGTTGTTAACCGAGGTATCCTGTTTTTAGGATGAGCAAAAGTTATTTGAATGTATGTGCATTTAATGGGTATTATTTTGAATGGATAGGGAAATAGAGTCCTATCTGTTGCTTTTCCGATAGGATCTAAAAATAATCCTGAGTAAATTACTCACCTTTCTCGATTAATAGGAATGCATACTTTCTTAATTTTAATACAACTTCATCTGTAATTTAGCAGAGTACCTTCTAGGAGTAAATCATTCCTGGGTGTGAAAGGGACAACACCTTTTACAAGTGAAGAATCCACCATGCGGTGACAGAGGCACAATGCCCAGCCCAGCCTGTGTTTTTGTAGCTGTTAGCAAGCATAGCACTGGGGAGTGAGGAGCCTTTAAAGGAGCACAAGTGAATTGTGGCAGACCTGGAGGTGTCTTTTTTGCTGTTAGCTGCCCTATCTGTGGGTGCAACCGCTGCTTTTGCTTGAATTAAAATAATTGTTTCACATTGCTGTTACTGCATTCTCCTCCAGGGACATTCCAGCTATATTACACACCTTGACTGGTCCCCGGACAACAAGTATATAATGTCAAACTCAGGAGACTATGAAATACTATACTGTAAGTATGAGATTAAATAAATTGGAAACTGAAGTGTGTATTAGCGGTCAGAACATGTAGAAGAGCGTGTTTGATCAGGACTCTACAAAATGCTCACTGACAAAGGAACCAATTTGAACTCATGTAACCTGATATCTTGATGTTATTCAGAGCTGTGTATTACCTAATGGCCATGCCAAATATAGCTCACTTTTTTTACAAGGTCATAAATCAGTTTAACAGCATAGAATTTACAGAACAAGTGGCTCTGTGTGTTGCTGTTGGCCCAAAGTTCTGTAGATTGAAAATAATATATACAGTTGTCTAATTACTGTCAACAGTACCAGTTATTTTGGGGGAATAAAATCAGTGGGTCTGTGCCACTGTTCTGTTCTGGGGTTTCTTTTTTTTAAACTTTATGTTGACTGGTGATGTTGAAAACTAAGCAAAGCAATAATACTACTTAAATGAGTTAGTGGTAAAAATGTTTTTGTCTTTCATTTCTCGGGGATTTTTTTTTTAGTATGTCTACATATGAATTTAGTGGTTTTGTCAAGTTCAATTTGCATAGTGCATATCAGTCTGTTTTTAAACAGGTTTTTGTATTCTTGTTTTCCCTTGGCTTTAACAGGATCTGAGAGGATTGTAGTTTTGTTTCTTGTACAAGAAACAAGACCTGCAAGTTTCAATATCTGTCACCTTACCGTTTTCTTTCTGCCTATAACAACTTAGGATTCAAAGCTGGATAGTGCAGTATCTCAGTCTACCAGAAGGACGTGTTGGTGTTTATAATTGCGTGTACTGGGAAGCAAAGAGCTTTGACCCATTATTACTGGGCTGGTTTATTGAAAGATGGACATCCTTATGGGAAACAATCTTTCCTTTCCTAGTTAGAAGTTGAAAAGCAGTCTAAGGCTCCTCTGGCTGTAGCTTTTCACTGTTTTAAAAGCAGAGCTTCCTGAATGATTGAATTTTAGTACATCAATGGAGCTGGTAGGAAGAACAAATTATTATATTACAGATTCTGTAGAGTAGGTAGCAGGGGACCCAAGCTGCAGGGAAGTGTTTTTGAGGTACGCTGGTCTGAGGAGGGAAATGAGAAGTAAACGTGACTCTCAAATACCAAGTGAAGCTTCAAATATCTGAAGTTTGATAAAGGTACTGATCTGTCTTTGCCTTTACAGTGTGATTCCAGATTGGTTTTAAGGTGCATTTATTTACTGTCTCGGCACCTTCAAAGAGCATATATATAAATATAAAATTATGTGGCATAACTCATCATTCACTTTTTTTACAGGGGACATTCCAAGTGGCTGTAAGCTAATCAGGAATCGTTCTGACTGTAAGGATATAGATTGGACGACGTACACTTGTGTGCTAGGCTTCCAGGTGTTTGGTAAGCACCACTGACCTTGCTTTTAAGCTATGTGTTTTTGTATTTCTTTTGTGTCAATTTGCCATTAAAAATATGCTGTAAATGATTGCTGAGGTTGGCGCTATTTAGAAGATGAAAGAGACTGACTTGTCTGTGATGCAGAGCACAGGATGCTCTCTAGACAATGTATAATTGGTTTTTATTTAGTCTTGAAGTTTGGGCTTTGATTTTTCTGCTGTCATTTTAGGCTACCAGTTTTGGAGGCACTATAGCAAAAAGCTGGTATTTTAAAATGCTCATGTGACACGTGTACTGCCCTTTGCTTACCTTGTTTTGGGGTAGGAACAGGACTGTGTGAATGTAGATTATAGTTCATGACTTAAACTCGTGACAGCACTTTGATACCGGTAGTCAAAAGTCAGTAATATACTCGGGTTCTGAAGAGTAAAATGTTTTAAAGATTAAATGGATTCTTTACCTAGTAGTTTATTTTTTAAATGTACATAAAAAATTACAAAGCTGACAGATCCGATTTTAATAATGAAGTAAAATGGGAACTGTGGCCAAACAGTTCAGACAGCTTTTGCTGAAGGCAGCTCTGTTGGCCATAAATTAGGAGACCCTCTGTGAGGGGTTGAAAAGTATGGTTCAGCCTATCAGTGTTGTAAAACCAAGTTGTGTGAGCAGAATGCTGAAAGTCTTGCTTCTGACAGTGAGATCAGATACCTGCCTCTGTTCTTCATGTTGTTGGAAACATCAAAACCAAGTAAATCAGCAAATTCTTTAGAGGTGAGGGTTAAGTCTACACATATTTCATCACAGCTACTAGGAGTTCAACTTTGAATATTGGTTTATATGCAGGGTAGAAGAAAATCAGTGAAGTCTGAGTGCTTTCTGTAGCTTCTGATGCCTATCGTGCATATTTTAGGACTGTCAGGTGCGTAATGAGCAAGTAGTCTTAAAGGATTGCGGTTGGTTTGTGGGCCAACACTGACACTCTTCTGTGGCATATTGGTTGGGTGGAGGGCAGTTTGGTGCTTTATAACCAGGTGTGATTTCCTTTTTGGGTACCAAAGATCTGAGGTAGAGCAGGGAAAATAAAGTGGTCAGAATGAAGCTGACTGGTTGATGAAGTGCATAAATATTTTTGAGTTTGAAGTAGGTAGTAGAAATAAACAGGAGTGGGCTGTTTCTGGAGCTGAATAATGTTGCTTATGGCTAGTTTGATGAAAATACTTCCTCTCGTTAGCCTGAGAACTGTGAACCAAGTTGAGTACGTGTTTGTTTTTATTCGGTACGTCTGGGTGAAGTAAAGAGTGGGTGGCTGTCTCCTCCTGGTACTCTGTGCATGTAAGCTTAGGCTGACAAGAATGTGTCCACAGCAGAAATTTCCTCACTGTCTTTGCTACTGCGACTGAAATAATAGTGCAACACAAATGCCCTTTTTAAAATGGAATATCAGAAGATTTGGGAGACACTAGAGAAAGTGAAAAGCAAAACTCTCTGACGCTAATATGCCATCTTTCTCCAGAAGCAATGAAAACACTTTGTAAGGACCCTCTGGAATAGCCTTGGAGCTGAAGCCATTTTACATTTTATGTGGAGTACTTAAATCTACCAGAAACGTGGAGGTAGCAGACAGTGTCTCTGTTGCTACTGAACTTTTACCTACCACTGTGTTTGGTTGTAGAGCAGACAGAACAAGGGGAAAAGTTCTGCTCTCTGGATCCTAGCACTTTCCCAGAAGTGTCCTTTACTTCTGATCTAAGGAGATGAGGTGTGGGAGTGCAGAAAGAATTTGGTTTCCCACGTAGACCATTGGCTTTGTGTCTTTAACAGCTGTTGGATGGAAGTTACTGGTGACTGGGGCCAGTATGGAGAGGAGCAGTTCCCATAACCACTGTTTTGAGAAGCCTTTTTACTTTTTGTTTCTAAAAAATTGAGAAGTCTGCTGATGCTATCTGCATTCACTTTTGGATAAATACAAACTTTAACCACTCTGGATTAAGTTTAATTACTCTCAATAGCTCTCAAAACCTTCAGTGTTCCAGAGAACCTGGGAGTGAAGTAGATAAAGCAGATAATGTGATGTTATTCTGGGGCAGAACAGAGCATATTTAAACTTTCTAGCCAAAATTCATCATGCTTTAATTTTACATTGTGTGGTAGTCTGACACCCTTTGGAGAATCTTGAAATTATGGCTTGATCTCAGACAAAGGCAAGTATTTTCCCATTAAATCAGACAGTGCAACTAAGCCAACCTAGCAGATACTTGCTGCCCAAAGGAGAAGTCTGGCTTTGACCCGAGGGTCAGTTGGCTCAGGGACCCAAACAAGCCAGGGGCTCCTCCCTTTGATGTGCAGGAGAGAAGGTTAAGTTTATGGGATTTTTGGCTTTTGGGGTATGTGTATTACTAATTCAGCTCAGTGGATGGTGTGTCTGTAGGTTCAGGCATTGCAGTGGTGTCAGCAAAAGAAAGAGGCTGGAAATGCATCATTTGGATGAGAATAGCATCTCTCCTTTTTGGCAGTTGATATTACGGTGTTGGCTCAGCAGTATCAGCAAGTCTGCACCCCTAGCACTTGAAGTCACTCTCTGCACATTTCCCACACTCATCTTAGCAGATTCTTTTCAGAGGCTTAGTGCTGGCTAGCAGAATTTACTAAAATTGAAGTGCTGTTGTCATACCTAATAGCGAAGTCCTATTATTTTGTATTTTTTGTTATTTTTGCAGTTATTAAGAACTAAGAACTTGGTCATATTAATGTCTTATTTTTTCCCCTATTTGCCTGAGGCATTGAAAGCAAATCCTGTTGTCTTATGACAAAGGGTTGTCTTACCTGTAGAGCTGCTAAAGGAATTTGTCAACACTAACGATGTTTAATAAGAGACGCAATCCTGATTAGTCTTTCTAATCTTAAATTAAAAAGAAGAGGAAATAGCATAGCTGTTTGGCACAGTTTGCCTAACGCGGTAGCTGAAACTTAAGGAAACAGATTTGAAGTTCATTTATTACTCCTGAGGACAAACAGTATTTTATATATAGAATGCAGGAGAAAGTTAAAATTCATTCATTTTGAGCTACTTGAAAATCCTTAAACACTATATGCTTTTCAGATGGATTTCATTGATGCAAGAGCGCTAAAATGTTTCTGAATACTTTCCCTTAGCACTTCATGTCTGTTTAGTAAATTACCTACAATGTAGTTTATTGACATTGTAACAAGCTTAAATAGCTGCCTTTGTTATTCTTCAGAAAAAGTAAAGTTCTTACTCCACCCACTGAGAATGGAAGAAAACAACTTTGAAGTTAAACACTATTTTGCCATTTTGCTTAAAAACAAGAAGAGAGAGTGTGGGAGTTTGAAAAAGTTGAGGCAACTCTTAAGTTGACATTTTGAGCTGTATAAAATGGTAGACAGCACAGGTTTTTTATTTTACTAAAGTCAGTGATCATAAGGGAAGAAGAAGATGTATTTATATCTGATATGGGCATCCCTTTCAGTCAATCTGTGAAATTTGAGGGGGGGTGAGGTCCTAACTCCTGAACTAATCAGAAACCCAAGGCTGAGCTGTAAACATATCGAGTCTTTGGCATAAATTAGTATCTTACAACCCCTCGCTTACCTTTGTTCAGCTTTTCTTGCAGATGTGAATCATCTGTTTTGTTATGGGAATCTCTAAGGTTTATATTTTTTGTTAAAATTAGAGCCTTCCCGCTCCCCAATATGTTCAGTGCTTTTCATCCAGGTAATGTTGTTATTCTTTTGTCTAGACATATCTGTGTCATTCTTTTCATGTACAAGCATACTGAATTGTACTTAAGTACTTGACAGCACTTAGGTCTATGAAACTTGTATAGGCTGAGTTTCTGTGCAAAGTATCATCAAGCAGTTGTCTCCTTTGAATCATGCAAATACTAGAAGTGGCTCCAGATTTAAAATGAAATCAAAAGAAATCTCTGCATAGTGAGTGCCTGGGCACATAGTACCTGGGTGTGTTCCATGCTTCAGCATCAACCTTGCTTTTAAAACATTTGTGCATAAATGAAAGTATTAAATTAAGAATTGCCAGCTTTAGCAGCAAACCTAATTATACAACAAGCTTTAAACACGACTGTGGTTTTGATCAGGGAATGTAAGCCCAAGAAGTTATCCTGGCTGAGACCTGGGGGTTTGGCAGGACAAGGGGTGGGAGAGTGACATTAAACTAGCAAAATATTAATGATATTTAATGCAATACGCAGTCATTTTCCAGTTCAATGTCTTATTTACCTTTTGTTAAGCTTGCCTGTTCTCACAGCTTTATAGATTTTATTTTTGTTCATAGATTGTCTTTTGTTTCTAAAATTATGATCACCAAATATCTGCTCTACTCTCTCTTAGGAGTTTGGCCTGAAGGTTCAGATGGGACAGACATAAATGCCCTCGTCAGATCCCATAACCGAAAAGTGATAGCAGTTGCTGATGATTTTTGTAAGGTCCATCTCTTTCAGTATCCCTGTTCCAAGCCAAAGGTGAGTCTAGACCGGTCTAGTCTATGTGCTTGTTTGCATTGCATGAAGCTTTCTTTGCCAGACACCTGCTTCCAGCTAGGTCATTTTGGAATCTGTCAGCCAAATGGCTCATTTCTATTTGAGAACAGTGCTAGAGACAATAGCTTGGTTTTCCCCATGAAGTTTATATAAAAAATATATAATATAAAATAATATAAAGTATAAAATAATATACCTACAAGTGAAGTAGCAATAGTTATCCTTAAGTTCTGGAGCAGAGGCTTGATGCTTTCTCTTGGCTGACCTTGGTGTTAAGTCCATTACTCTTTGAATCAAGATCTAAGTATGTCCCAAGTTACAGATTGGGAGGGGAGGAGGATAATACAATTCTTTACTCTTACATGAGTAAAGACCTCTCTTGAAAGGCTTAAACAAAAGTATTAGTAGCTTTGGATTTTGGTATTGTGTGCTCTTCTAGTCAAGCATGTGATTTATCTTTCTGCTTGTTTTCAACAGGCTCCAAGTCACAAATACAGTGCTCACAGTAGTCATGTGACAAATGTCAGCTTCACCCATAGCGATGGTCACTTGATTTCAACTGGAGGGAAAGACATGAGTATTATTCAGTGGAAACTTGTGGAGAAGGTAACTCTACCACAAAATGACATTGTCGTAGACATCAGTGCAACCAAAGTGCCCATCCCTGCCAACGAAAATGCTGTACAGTCTCCTGCACCTCTCATACAGCCTTTTAACGAAATGAACCAAAATGAAAGTGTAACTGGCAGCTCTCCGACTTCTCTGGAGAGCAACTTGGAGCAGTCTGCGGAGGCCAGTGAAGAGCAAAGCGAGGAGCAAAGCGAGGGAAGCAGCCTGGATCCCGCTGAGCCGGGCTATGAGGAGCCCTCAAACGAGACGAGTGAAGAGCACAGTGAATCCACGGTCACTGAAGAGCAGCAAGATAACTCACCGGTGTCTTAATGCTCCCAGCTCAGGCGGTTGTTATTTTCCCTTGGTGTGCGTGCTTTCATTACAGCGTGAGGGTTCAAATAGGGCGAAGCAGCTGAGATTCATGACCACTCCAGCTTTTTGAGTTTCAGTGAGATTTTTAGTCTGAGCTTCAGTTCAATGCGTGGAACCATCCCAAGGGCCTGGCTTGATGGTCTGTGTCAGATCTGGTCACAGTTAGTAGTGGACATTACCATAGACCCATTTCGGTTCTGAAATTGCTGTCAGGAAGTGGCATGAAATGTATACTGGAAAAAATGGTTAGCTCTGAGGATCAGCTGAGGTAAACCACCTCAACTATGTGGAAGTGCTTTCTGAAAGAAATTAGCTGATGGGAAGCACTGAGCTGTTCCAGCTGGAGAGTACTGTTCTGCTTTTTCCAGGTACAAAGACAAACAAACAAACAAGAACAACCAAAAAGCTCTTTCTAGGGCTGTTTTCCTTTGTTTTTTCTTAATGAGGAAAATAGGGGAAAAACAATGTAATGATGCCACATGTATGGCAATGCCTTCTTGTTCTAACACATATGCAATTTTCTAACACTACTAATTCCTAGTGGGATCTGGATGTGTTCGCAGTTGGTCTGCCCTGGGTGCTGCTAGTTCTAAGACAAATCCTGTTGAGGAACGATGTTGGCTGTTCCATTTTCACAGACTATTTAATACCTGACTAACCAAATACTGGCGTGTTTCACTCTTCATGACCTGAAAGTTGTTTTAAACTGTAGGACGGAGTTGTCTCTTCAAAGAATTGCTTGCCTAAAGAGTTTGAAACTTAGAGTCTTTATAGTGACTTTGATGTGAATGGCAGAGAAAGTGTGGCAAGAACACAGAAGTCAGATGGGCTCCAGAGTTAAACTTTAAGCCTTCAAGCAGAATTTGCTCCATCACTAGTAGGAGAACTATAAATGCAGTTAATTTAAATTATTAAATTGGTGCTTAGGATTAGTATACTAAGTTGATATATTTTCTTCTGAAATTTTAGAGGTAACTCTAAGAATCATTAAACTGCAATCTCTTTTTTTTTCTTTCTTCCCAACCCCCTGCCCCCAGCTCCATTAGCAGTTGTGATATAAGCATACAGTAATTTAGATGATGATGTGATTTTATTATTTTTTTCCCCTAGACTTGCTGATCTATTATTTTTGTGATTTTTGTTTGTTTCCACCCCACCCCTCCCTGGGTTGCTCTAAGCCTTGCAGCTCTCATGCGGCTATACCTGGCCAGTTACGGGATATCTTGGCATTTGTTGTGCATTTGGAAAGTTCTTTTTTTACAAAGTTTGTCAGATAGCTACCTTTTTTTTTCTTAAGTGCATACGTTTCCTATTTTAAAAAGATATAGATTTACTGACAGATATCCATTTCCTATGTACTTGTTTATATTTTGATTACATAGAATTTTCTTTTTTAACTTGCTGCATTGTGCTGGCATTTTAGTTCTTAGTTAGGATATCACGTTTAGAAACTTTGGATGAGTTCATAAGTCTTAATTGTGCAAGCGTTTACGTGATTGTGCCATTCCAAAGTGCATCAAAACTGTCATTCCCTTACTAGTATCTTCTCAGGAGAAATGCTACAGATCAGGTATTTAGTCATCATTTGGAAAGATAAAAACAAATGGACTCCCAAAGGATATTTAGAACATTTATATATAAAAT
>NW_010174974.1:0-8253 GCF_000695765.1 Mesitornis unicolor
CACACACATATATATACACACACACACACTCCCCATGTATAACAGGACTTAGTAGGTTTAAGAGGTCTTTAAAAGACTTTGGAACAAGTATTACAAAATGAAACAAGGAAAGGAACTTATTGTAGAAATATACAGAATCATTCCTCCAGGATTCAACTGAGAAAAACTGAGGAAAACAAGTCAGAAAGATACCTGATGAGACAGTCTGGATAGACATGGCGACATCAGCTACCACAAGGCAGGCAAAGCCTTGGCAAGATTCATAGAGAACTGAAAGCACAAGAACGACCAGCAAGAAGAGGGAAGTGATGTGTTTTCAGTTGAAATAAGACACGGATAAAATTTCACTTTGCCTCTGAAGAATTTTGTCCTTTTTCAGTAAATCCTTAAGTGCTTCTTTATCTACATCCTGCAGAGCTTCAGGGGGAAGTTCTCTGTGATGAGATGATCATCATGCAGAAGGACAACAATGTTAACTTCAAACTCTGGAAGAAGGGAAACAAAAGAACTCAAGTCAGGAGTTCTCTGTTACTCTGAATGGCAGCAGTAGGATGAGGCAGGCAGTTCCTGCTCTCTGCTGCAGCACTTCACAGACCACTCAATACCCTCAATTCTCTTGTGGCAGGGGACCCCAGGCAGATCCTTGCCACAGGCATCCCACACCTTGGAGCATTCCTAGACAACCGTGGGATTCCTCTGGATGTATTTCCGTATCACTGCAAAACCAGGACGTGCTCTTCTGGGCACCAGGCAGAGTTCAGAGATGCAAGATTAAGATGCTACGAGGAAGACGCCTCACAGCAACACGCACCGTTTAGAAGCGTGTAAGCGGAAGAGGTAGGGAGCAGACTCCTCCCCTGCTGTCGGCAGGTAACACAGCCTGACAGCCTTGCATTACGTGTGGCCTTATGAAGTTAAACACCAAAATACAACATACCTGAAAACTGTGAAAGAAAATTTTTAAAAGAAAAACCTACTCTTAAGACACTGTGTTGTTCAAAACCAAAATCAGTATTGGATCTGTAATCAATCCTAGAGACAGAATACAGTCAGGCAGAGCTAATAAATGAAGGGAACCAGAGATCAAAATAAACTGAAAATCACTGTCCTTTTTCAGAATCTTCATAACTATACTAAGACTGTTCCTAGAAATAAAAATAGATACTACACTATCACTGGCTGTTTATCACTGCAAATTACTGTTCTAGAAATGGCAAAAAGCAGAGAAGAATATTACTTTGGGGAAAATCACTGTACATATCGGGTGCAAAAATGCCCTTGGGGGAACAGATCAGCAGGTAGGCAAAGCTCAAAATCTGGTGGTGTGCATTTGTCCAAGATAAACAGCAGAAAAGTAGGAGGGGCTTCAGTTGGGAAGGATCCTAAAGGCAGTGACTTGTATATGCCCTCTGATACAATAAAATGACCAAAAAAACCCAACAGACTTCAGAAAGATGAAGAGAAGAAAAGCTGGCTAGCAAAGAGAATTTTTGCAGTACTTATTTGAACATGTGAGAAAAATCCTAAATTTCAGGTGTTTGTTAATGAAAATGTTGGATTTTGGCAGCAATAAGCAGAGAGAAGCAGCTGGTGTGGATCAAGAAAAGCAAAATCACAAAAAGCCTAGTGTTACTTTTTCTACTTGAGTCTGTGCAGCAGGAGAGTGGGAAACAAAAAGGAGTGGAAATGGCAGGAGGGGTTCTCGCTGGTGATGAAGAGAAGGAAGGGGCCATCTTGGCATTTTATTCTTGGACTATTACTCAAGTGTTTATTACACGTAATTTTTTGGCAACGTATCTCAGCTGAAAGATGCCGACGCAGCAGACAGTCCTGTGCACTTACCGACTTTGAAGTTTGTTGTTTCCAGGGTAGGGCAGGTGAACAACCTGGGGAACACCATGTATATAGGGATTGGTAGGCCCCTGCAGACATCCCCATCAGCAATCTGAATATTCTGTATCTCTGTGGCATCTCTGGCGTAACCTTCTGCACACCCTGGTGCCAGTGGGAAATTCAGGAGAGGAGGGGGGAAAAAAAGAAATAAGAGAAAGTAGTGGCCAAAATTTAAAACGAAGACACACAGGTGCTGGGGGCAAAACATTTTGTCCCTTGACCTGCAGGTTTTCACACTAGCACTTTTAAGTTAAGGATCATATGGATTAATTCAATTAATGCTTGGACTGTTCCACCTAAAGTGCAAATTAATTTTTTGCAAGACTTTTTAATTGCACGGCTTTTGACAAACTTGCATATTTAAGCAGCAAGAGTGCAAGTGGGAATTACTGCAGTGTAAACGCATTCTGTTCACAGAGAAACTTACCACAGGTTTCCACCCGTACCAACTGCAGCTCAATGCTTTTGACTGCAGCCTCTGCACTCTCCACCACCAGCTCCCCTGTTAGTGGCTGCGTAATGACACAGTTCGTAGAACTGAGATGACCTTTGATGAGAAATTTTGGAAGTGAGGCTCTCTGAAAAGATTGGGGTGGGGAAACAAACAAACAAACAAAGACACAACTGTAAAAGCAGACTAAGAAAAAATACCTTCCAGAAAGACAGTTACCAAAGTTTATAGAAAGTCTCAAAAAGTTACAAAGTTATAAATTAAAAAGTTCAGAAGTGCCTCAGGTAATTTAAATAATATAACTCTTCAAATATGCAGCCTTATGCAAACGGATTAAGCTATCTCTTACTGCCCTCTCCTCTGATATGCCCACTCCCATACTCATTCTATCCACAGGAGCGTATATCCTGGGATGAACTGGCAAAACCTGGCTGTTACAATGAATCCAGAGGTCAGGAACTGTGTGGTGAAGGAAACACGCTGGCAGGAACTAGCAGGATGGTCAAGGTAAATCAGCTGGCAGTGCTCCAGAGAACTGCATTCTGGTCCCATTTTGTTATGGGTTACAATACAGTCTATCATTTCAGTGATTTTTCTACCTTTTTAAACTTCTTTCTCCTGGCTGCCATTGGGAGGGAAGACAGGCATTTAAAAATCTTTGTTTAATGCAAGATGTAGCCTACTGCTTAGGTACCAAGACATCAATTAAGGACAATTAACGAAGAGCTTAATTTGAATACAGGATCAGACTTACCTTTAAAAATTTTCTTAACAGCAAGCAAGTTTCTTACTTTTTAAGGATGGAGCAGTAAGAATGGCTGATTGAGGATGACAGTCTATAAATCACTTCCCACAGAAGACCAAAGCAGGGGTTTTGCTCCCCATGGCCTCCCCGTCCTCAGGCCAGCAGGCATCACAGATACCCTCTGCCAGCACAGAAATGCACATGCTAGAACTTCTGGTTACACGTCCGTTCTTGCCGGAGACAGACTGAAGCAGTCACATTTTCTACCCACAACTTCAGCTGCTATCTTCACCATCCAACTTCAAACTCTTTGAGCATTCTGCTCTAACCTTCCCCTTCTTTTGCAAGCCGCCTTCTTCTCTCTGTCCTTAATTTTTTGTTACTGACATCTTTGATGTTAGCCCCTACCTTCCAACCATCTGTTCACACTCGCTTGTGGTGTCAGATTTCCTTGCCCAAGTAACTAATTTCCCCTTCTTCCAAACCAACTCTCTTGTCACAAACTTTTTTCCTCCCAATCTGTTTGTTTTTCTTCTCAGTCCTGGCTGCCAGTAGCAATGGCAGAAAAGTTCTCCTCAGCTACTGTTTAGACTGCTTCACTCAGATACCCAACACCTCTGCAGAATTTAGCTGTTCAACTCAAAACAAATCTTCAGGGGAAATAAAGAGAGAGGAATTTTTATGTGTTTAGTAAATGTGACTTCACTGGGTACTTTTTCCTAACCTAAATAACAGAAGTTACAACTCTCACAAAACCACCCTATGAAATATTAACTCCTAATAATGTATTAGTAAAATGCTTTTTTATTGTATGATCTCTAGGAGTTTCTTCTCATCACCACTATTAGTAACCAGAGTTACTCCCCTGCTTCACAGGGGAGCTATCCCCTGAAGTACAGTGGTCAGGAAACTAAGACAGAGATCAAAAGAATTTGCAGAACAAGGACTCAAGGCCATTTTCCTAAATCCTAGTCCACAAGATCTGGAGTTTTTTTTATATGTATACTTCCCCTAGAGCCTTACTACTCTTGTCAGTACTCTTCATATTCTAATCCTAGCTAGGTCATCTCTCCATAAAAACGAGAACCAAGAACATACAAGCAAATCTATCCTGGTTTTTCATCTAACATCTTCGTGCTTTGCTTGGCTACTGCAAACCTCTTGATCAGTATTCTAGTAGTCTACCAGAAATCATAGTTCAGTCACAATCTCTAATAAAGAGAGAGTTGAAATTTTAATATTTTGCATACACCAAACAGTGACTTTTTCTACTTGTCCACCAGGTAGTCAATCAGACCCAATGGACAGGACTTCCTTATGATGCACACCACTGAGTCTTTGCTAGGCCAGGGAGTACTACAATACATAAGAGAAAGAAGAAACAGCAAATAATTTATATGGTTCACACGAAGAGCAGACTGCTGAGACCTTAGTATTCAGCAGTAGTCTCAAAAGCATTTATTATATCCTTGTATTTGGAAAAACACATGCTTTCAGTGTAGCAGCAATGTTCAGAGACATAAGAAGGTTCTGGACACAACCTGCTCATCCTCTAACTCAGCTGGGTTTAGAGTTCAGCCATGACAGCTGGTTGGTTTTCTAGAATCACCTCCTCCATGCTCAAGAATGGCCTATTCCAACATGCAGAAAGTCAAGCAAAGGTAGGAAGAGACCTGCATAGATGAAGAAGATGCTACTCATAAAATCATAAAAAGGAAGAACAGAAAAGATGGAAGTAGGGTCAGGTGATCTAGTAGGATCAGGATTGTTTTCACAAAAACACTATCTAAGTGTACAAGGATCTTCTTGGGAAAGCCAAAGCCCACATGGAGCTAAATCAAGAGACCTGAAGGGCAACAAAAAGGGACATCTAAAAGACTACCAGCTGCAAAAGGAAGACCAGGGTAAAATTTCAGCCTGCTACTGAATATGGCAAGAGACCTAGTGACAAAAGACATGAAAGAGACAGAGGTACTTAAGGTCTTCTCTGCCTTGGTCTTTACTGATGAGATTTGCCATAGGGAATCCCAGGCCCCTGCAGCCACAGGGAAAGACTGGAGCAAGGAGGAGTTATGCTTGGTAGAGCAGGAGCACATTAGAGAACATTTAAACAGACTGGATGTACACAAGCCCATGGGACCCAATGGGATGCACCCACAAGTGTGGAGGAAGCTGCTCCATGTCACCATGAGGCCAATCGTGACTATCTTTGGAAGGCTGTAATGAACAAAGAAGGTTCCTGAGAAATGGAAGATAGCAAATGTCACTGTTATCTTAAGATCATCTGAGGAACTATAGGCGCGTCAGCCCAGCTTCAATCCCTGGGAAAGCGATGGAGCAAATAATCCTGGAAGCCATTTCCAAACACATAAAAGACAAGAAAGTGATTTGAAGCAGTCAGCACAGATTTACGAAAATTAAATCACGCTTAAGTGACCTGATAGACTTCTATGATGAAATGACTCGCTTGGTGGACAAGTGGAGAGCAGTGGATACTGTTTATATTGGCTTCAACGTTGTTTTGATACTGTTTCTCCTACCAACCTCACTGCAAACTGACTAGACGTACAGATTAGACACTGTGGTGGACTGAGAACAGCCTGAACTGCTGCACTCAAAGGGCTGTGATCCGTAGCACAAAGTTCAGCTGAAGGTCAGTCACCAGCGGTGCACACCAGTGACTGGGGCCAATACAGGAGCCAACACTACTTCATATCTTCAATAATGGCTGGGATGATGGGACAGAGTGCATCCTCAGCAAGCCTACAGACAACACAGAACTGGAAGGAGTGGTTAGTGAACAAGATAGCTGTGCTGGCCCTCACAGGGACCTCAACAGGCGGACAAATGGGCCTACAGCATCCTTGACCTGCATTAGAAAGTGTTGACAACAGGTTGAGGGAAGTGATTCTCCCCATCTCTTTCAGCACTGGTGAGACAAAACTGGGGACAGTGTGTCCAATTCAGGACTTCCCAGTACAAGAAACACAGACTTACTGGAGCAAGTGCAGCCTTTGCTGGATTTGGCCATGAAGACAGTCAAGAGCATGTGACATACAAGACGAGGCTGAGAGCTGGAACTGTCCCACCTGCAGAACAGAAGGCTCAGGGGGACCTGATAAATACCTGAAATACCTGATGGGAAGGAATAAAGAAGATGGAGTCAAGAATCCTCTCAGTGGTATCTAGTGAAAGAACAAGAGGCTATGGGAACAAATCAAAATAAAGAAGGTTATTTATTTATTAATCCTGTGAGTGTGGTCAAACACTGTAACACTGCTGAGTGGCTGCAAGTCTCCCTCCTTTGAGATACTGAAAACTTGACTACACATGGCCCTGAGCAACCTGCTCTAGATGGCTCTGCTCTGAGCAAAGGGGCTGGACCAACCGATCTCTAGAGATCCTTTCCAACCACAATGATTCTGTAAATATGTAGAATAAGGTCCACAACAGCATGAAACAACCAAACTGCTGGTTAAGAGAGAGATCTGTTTTGAGAAACAAGTGGTAGAGTAGGTCTAAATTCAGAAGTTTGGGTCTAAGAGCAATAGAAGACAAATTTGGGATGCAGAAGGGAGACCTAGAGCAGGAAAATTTCTTATTAACAGAAAGAGCACAACAGAAAAATCTGGAAAAACAAAACACAGGCTTCAGTGGGCAAACAGAAACCAGTGTTCAGAAAGCTAAATGAGCAAGACAGCTACTACTGTTCATATATGCTTCTCAAAGCCATGTCAGGCTATAAAAAAAGGCATAACTGAAGATCACTATATACATCTTTAAAGGATCTTGGCTACACATGGCACAGAATGTTTTCCATTGCTCCACTGCCATCTTTCACTTATAAAAATGATAAAAATATTTAACCATTACTGAACAAAGTTCCACCTTACATTAGTCACCACTATCACGAGAGATCAGGCAGAACCACTTTATTGCTTACAAAAGCAAAAAACAAAATGGAGCAAGGGGCAGGAGGGAAGAATTTATTATCTGCAGGGCAGCATTTCGTCATCCCTTTCTTGTTCTCACTCAATCACACAGGCATTACATCTAAAATAAAACAATAAGGAAACTCTTACCTCTTTAACATTTTGCAAAGTTTCAGGAGTAATTGTGAAGTCTACTGGGCTTGGCATCAGTTTCCCTTTCTGTGACTGCAAGTAATGGAAGAGTTAAACTGTAAACTGTGATTTACAAAACACACACCAAGACTACTAAAAAAAGACTGCAAAAGTCAAGCAGCTATTGGATGTGTTAGCTTTCAGGATTGTCTTCATACTGAAAGTATGTATCTATGTAATAAAAACTCCTAAGATTTCCTGTCCTTGTTAATAAATAACAATTTAGACAACTATGATATTGCCTAAATACAAGTCGCAATGCATCACAAATCTGAATTGTAGAAACAGAACTGTGTAAATTTTTTGTTACCTTGTATTTTCCACTGCAATACACCACAACAAGCTCTCTATTTGTAGGGAGAGAAAAAAACAACCACCACCAAACAAAAAACCTAACCCAAAACGTGGTTGACTACTTGAAACCACCTGGAAAAGAAGAAATACACTGCCTAACTGAAGCATATGTTGTGCTATAGAAAAAAGTTAAATTTCACATTTCTGTATTTACAAATAATTACAATTTATATGTCACTTGCAATGTTTCCTTTCATTATTAATACTTATACATTGGGGCAGGGGAGAGAGGGAGATTATAAATGAACTTGCTCTATTGCTTCAAGCATGTTTTATAAATTCTCCCTCCCTCTTGTTATCTCTGAGCACTTCGAACTCTTTCTGCTACCCTTTCAACTACAGCTCAGGTCTCCTAAGCCATCCTCGTATTACTGGGAGATGCTCAGCTGACAGGATCTAGTGCAGAGTTGATTTAATGGGCTCAGTATTCCAATTTCTTTAACTGCAAAATAAACAAAACATAGCCCAGGTTAGCTTTCCACACAGGAGAAGCAATTCTGGGGGCATATTATAGTTGTTCAGTATCTATTCACACCATTTATCACAAAACCAAGAAGTTAAACCTCTGTAATGGGCCCTGAGCTCTGCCGAGATGGCAGCCTGTACTCCACATCAAGCTTTGCTTACCATTCACTGACCTCCCTTCTCCATCCTTATCTCAGTGAGGCGTTCTGTCTTTTTCCTAA
>NW_010174974.1:8284-21665 GCF_000695765.1 Mesitornis unicolor
AAGCAGTCAGTGCAGCATCAATTATGAGACCCAATTGTATGTAAGTAGGAGTTGGCAGAGCACACCACCACCAATGGGTTTAACTTGAACTCTAAGTTAGGATCTACTCTCACTACTTAAAAATTCAAAATAGCTTCTGCTGCCCAGCTGCAAGATGGAAGATCTTAGCAAAAGATTGACTGTGTTTACCCATAAATGACAAATTCTGGCAAAGAATAAGGTTAAGGGAAATGGTACATTGAGCACTGACAGTTAGAATTATATGTTCAGTAAAACCTCATTAATTCACCCTGAGAGATTAATGATTTACTTACTTGTGATCTAAGAAACACTGCAGTGGGAAAAAGAAACCAAACCAGGAAACTGCATAATATGTAATTTGTTCACTATTTTGACAAGTGTTGTTTACTTATAATGTAATAATTGACCAATAAAATGTAACATAACGTATTTTAGAAAATAATGAAATCTTACCAACCAGAAACTTCTTTATAGCACCTAGCTAAATCTTTTAAAATAGGTACTAAATCTTTTAACAAGGTACTATAGAACTAAAATAACATATTTCCACCATTATCCGTAAGTAAGGCAAAAGAGTCTAATACTTTACTGTCTTGTTAGAGTTCAAAAGAATGATATGAACAGTATGTTCTAGCGAGTTGTGGATAGAAAAGAGGTACTTAATTAGGCCTGCACAGTCTGTTCTGACATCAGATGCTTTGGACATGCATACAAGTCAATATAAACTAAAGGCCAATCTGATAAATGAACTTCAAATAACAAGCAGCAAAGCATTTCTTGTGAGACAGTCAAATCTCATCCCACAGTGACATCCCCACAGGAGGAAGGCAGTCTCTGTGCTCCTGCCCACAGGAGCTAGTCAGCATATTGTCAACCATGGGTTTACTTAATAGCAAAAGCGATTAGGTTGACAAGCTTCTTATTTCCAACTTGATGCAGTCCAGGTTTTGATACTTTGAGTCAGGGCTCTAAATCATAATTAGTAGTCTGAAGAACAGAAATCAGGTATTTTCTCTTCACTGACAAACTCCCATTTCCAGGACAGGCATTGTGGGTGCCTGGAACCTTGGGCTACATAATGCTCACAGAATCTGAAAGAGCGTTTAGAAGAACACCACAATATTTAGGTAATCACACCATTGTTTCTGAACTGGAAGGATGAATAAGAGAATAAACTCAGTGCAGTATAAAAACATCTTATAAACCAAATCCTCTTTGTACTGTTTTCTTTAAATGAAAAGAGAGATGTGTTATTCTAATCAGAAACAACTGACACCCTAGCTCTACTGGATGTTTTGCTTTTAAGCTAGCTTCCTTTACTTATACATATTCTGTAATATAAACTACATGGTTTTACTTGATTTTATAACCTTACTAGCAAACTTCACTTAAAGTGGAAAAAAAAAATAAATCCCCCTTTACATAGTTAATACAAACCTCATTTACCAGTGAGTGGACAATGAATTCACAAGTCTTAGTTAGGTCTTTTGCCAGCAGAGACCGTCGCATATCACACCGTAGGGTATACTGGAAAGAACAGGATGGCAGAGAAAAAGAAAAGAGCCTTAGTTAAGATTTCCTCTCTCTCAACTTCTCATCTTTTTATTGCATATGTGCAGAATGTTACAGTTGTTAATATTTAAGGCACTGTTTAAAACAGATTAGTAGGCAATGTACATACAAGTGATGGTGAGAGGGGAAGGAGATAAGAGGTATACAATTATTTTAGATGCTTCCAAACGAAAGCTGATTTTTCTTTGCGTTTTACAGACCCACAGTCATTTGCAAATGTCTTCCATATCTTCTGTGCTATGTAATAACCTAAGACTGAGGTACTAATTCACTGACAGAGAATGGTATTCTTGCATAACTTCAGCACCCAAATTACATTCAGTTAAGAATGATTACAGTATTGCTTTTCATCATACTTTGGATAAGTGATTATCAGTAAGATATATTCACAGCCCCTCTCATTTTCAATTTATTGTAAGATTGAATGTAACAGTGGTAAGTTATATGCATATTTAACGGGGAACTGTCTTTAACCATATAGCTGAACTTAAAAGCAGCTGCGTGCAGACAAGTCAGACACCAAGGTTAATTTTGCTGTTCACTGTTCAAAACCTTGCTGCTGGTTTCCTCCCCTAAAAAGGGAGCCATAAACCAACGACTGAAAAATAGTATGACCTTGGTTATCACAGTAATCACACTTCAGTATCTAGAACATAGCCTTTCAACGTCCTTACAAGATAAGGAATTTCTTGAGTGGGTTTTTAATTATTTTGCTTGTTTTGTTTCAAATTCCTCTTTACAGATGAGAAATCAGCAAGAACAGATGCACTCAGATTAAGGGACTCTGCTTCCTAACTTCTAGTTGATGGCATGGTGTCTCTCTGCACATAACCTGAATGTGTGCAAGAACGAGACCGGGGAGCTTCTCTCTTTCCCCATCACAGACTATGGTTTCCACTGAAGTTGAGGGCTGTTGAGCAAACCTTTTATTACTGCACTACCCTTCACTCAGCCCAGGGAACAGTGCAGTGAGGCAGTAGAACATCCAGGCCTTGCAATCTGGCCCACAGCCTCTCCATCAGTGTCTAATTAGAAGGTCTCTGTATGAGAACAGAGACCTGAATCTTGATACTGAATCCCCAGCTAACACACTAATACCTAGATCAAGGTAAACTGCACAGGACTTGGACAGAGGTCTAGGAAGTGTTTCTTAAACAGCACTTCTAGTTTCTAAAATTAAGAAATAAATAGATGGTATATTGTTCATGGTTTGTTTTATCATTACTTCATTAGGACAGAGAACAAATATAAACATGTTAGAAGCAAATTAATTATTTCCTTTGATTTACTTAAAACTAGCACAGTTTTTAACTGTCCAAGCCTGATTTTCTAGAAAACAGACTTAACATTCCCCAATTTCTATCTATGTATCTATTTTGTCAGGTATCAGTGGACCTTAAATATCCTTGGGAGAGACCACATTTTCCTCTTCAGGAGAGCAGGATGCTCAAAGATTGGCTGAAATCTAGCGATTAGCCTTTTAATTACATTTTATTCCCAGCTTGTAAAGAGGAGCTATATAGATGAGAGAAGGAATGACAAAACAAAACAGATATTCACCATCAAAGTATAACTTAAAACAACTAACATTGATCACAGGCAAGTTATCTGGATTATGGAAAGCAACACAGCAACAAAACAACAACAACAACAAAAAAATTAGAACAAAGCCCAAACTCACAAACCAAAACACCCCACTCCTCAGTAAAGAAAAACACTGTCTAACACAATATTTACATTTAAGAAATGGCTGAAGACAGACTTTCCCTAAAAGACAAAACCAAAACACACACACACCAGAAAGGGGGAAAAAAAAAAACCAACCCACCAAAAAACCACAACCGCAAAAACAATGAACCCACCTATGGTAAGACAGTTTTTAACAAAAAAAGGTCAAATTTCAAAATTGTGTTTCCACAATATTCTGTTACAAGCATGTAGTACATACAGATTTGGCCAGGAAATGCTACTACCCATCTCCACAGGAAAGCAAACAATTCATGTTTTCAAAGATGCTACAATCTCTAAAACTTTGGTTTGAGTCTCCATTATGAAATTACACAGCGGCATTTGCTTTGAACAAAAGGACACTGTGGTGCAGTCTTTTGCCATGAAGGGAATGGATGTAGTTGTCTACAACAAAAGAAGGGTTCAAATACATCTTACAGTAGTTCTCAAAAGGTATTTCAGCCAAGACATCTTATTACTGTTCTGTTTATGCCATCACTTACTGCAAAGATTTCCTCTAGTTTGAGTACATTTCTCAAGTGAATGCAGGAAAACAGCTTCTGAACACTAGCTCGCTTTGCTCCTGTTTAATTCATCCCTGTGTCTTAAAATGGATTTGCTAAGTCAGTACACTTCATGTTTAATATTAAAGTACTATTAGCAGTAATTGGTTGTCTACTATGCTAACAAAGCATTTCTCTAGTACATGGCATCTTACACCTGATCAGTTTCATTGCCTTTAACTATTTCCAGTGAAAAACTTAAAACTTGCTGAAAAGGGAACTGATATAACATTAGCAACATTATACTGATTCAATTCTGAGACCTTAGGATGGTTCCTCTGCCACATTTAAGAGGCATTACCACCTGTGGAAAATGCTGACTCCTACAAACTGGAACTGAAAAAGGCAGCTAGAAACTATGTACAAACTAGTACCTACAAGGTTAACATGTATCATGATGTTTAATCTTAAGTTATAGCTAGGAAACACAGTACACATCAGAATAATGCTATATTAATAAAGGGAAGCTTAAAAGCTACTCACTTCAAAGGATCTCTAACTTTCTGCTCATTCTACAAATTGAGGAAAGAAAACATACTGAGCTATGAAAAGAAAACTTTATCACAAACTTTATCCTCTGCTTCCATGGAATAAGAGATGCTTAAAAAAAAAAAAACAAACAACGTTCTGCAGATAACAAAAGTTCAGATTTTCATTACAGATACGAGTGCCTTACCTGAATATTAACAAAGACACCATGATACGTCTCATACAGAACTTTGTTCCCCTTCATATGCAATGGAAATTCAAACGGAATTTCTGTCTTGCCACTGGGAAGTTTCCCTGGTTTTACCATTTCAATAGTGCTGTTAATAATTTGAATAGGCTGAAAAGATAAATATTTAAGAGGTTTAGGTTGAAGCAGAGCGACAGCTCCATCATTTCAAGAACAAACATCTCCTAAACTCTAACAGACTTCCTGAATTTCCCGAGACTCAGGTATTCTTTCACAACACACAGCTCTCCAGTCTTACAATGAAAATAAGTATTAAGAATGCTTTCCTCAAGAAAACAATTTGTGATCTGTTTTATTGTTGTATCATACTAATGATCAAACATATTTAGAGAGCTAAACAGCAGAGTCTCAAGCACTTTGGAAAGCAAGGTTCCATTCTCTGAATTATGACCCCTAAGAGTAGCAGCAGGAATCAGTAAGTATGTGTGCCAGTCAGCCATTCCCTCCTACCTTTTCCCCAGCCCTTTCCCGCCCTAAAGATCTCTATTTAGGGCTAGTCATTCACTGGAAAAATGGTTAAGTACAATGCGACTGGAGAAGTCTATGTGAAGATTACAATTCTTTTCTCTCTCAAGTTTTCCTATTATTTTCTCCTCTATTAGACAAGAATAAGAAAATCTATTGCTTCTACTGTTTTTTCTGTTTTCAGTCATTCATGGGCAGATTATTCACAATGCAAACAAATTAACTGACATATAAATGAAGACCTTAAAAGGTCTTGCACCTAGGCTATCCAAACTTTAGCAAACTGTTTTGCAAATATAGCTATGCTGCCTCTAGACAGAGGCAGCCGTGCTTCAACCAGTACAGCCATGTTCACATGGAGCCTGAGGTAACTTGCCCTGCTAGATTCCAAACCTCACACTTTCAAACCTGGAGAGCAGTACAGAGGCCTTCCAGGAGCTCCGCAGTCAGACTGTGCACAGCCTCGTACTCCACAGAAGTACCTGTGCAGGTCCTGTACCATGCCTAATAACACATAGCCTCAATGGCCTCTGCAGAAACTATTGTGATAGTGACCAGATTGGCACAAAACTCCAACTAAAACTTAGTCACTTTAAAACAAAAGAAAAAAAACAACAAACAACTTGCCACATAATTTATTATTTTTCCTTAAAACATGGTCCTTCAATGCACTGTCCAGTAACCATACTATTTATGTTACTGAATTTCAGATCTAAAGAAAAGTCTCCAATCAGTGCAAGTACCTAACTCCAAAATGTCATCATATGTCCCTAGATAACACTGAGCATTTCTCTGTTTTCTATCATTTACATACCAGGAAGTGCTATATCTACCTTTGCAGAAGGTCATTAAGGAAAGATTTAAATTGAGAAAAGAGACAAAAATTCTGTGCTAAAAATATTAACTTGCACAGGTCTTACCTTGACAGAGTTATAGAAAGCTTCAAACACACCCACACTTTTGGCACTAAGCTGCAGATTTACTGATCCTTCCATGGTTAATGAGATACCTTGGTGCTGGACTGTGTCCTTGCTTGTTATGACCACGACTCCTGAAAGAATTTCCTAATAGGAGAAAAGAAAATATGAAAACATTTCTTCAAATAAGTTTCTTCTGTAGCTGTCACTCCGGCAGCACGCTAACTGATTTTCAGACTCAAGAGAACTGTTCCCAGAGAACAGTCTAACCTTGACATTGTCCTAACTGGCATTAAAGACAAATACTGATAATGAAAGCAATGTGAGGAAGAAACCTCTGTACTTCCAAGTTTGTTTTCTTCAAACATAGTCTCCTCCTCCTTGCAGAAGTACTAACCTGAGCTTCAATTTCTTTTCAAATTACCAATATCTTCCTTTCCAGGAGGATGAAAACTATCCTCACAAACAACTATTGGATCAGTAGGTAACAGACAAGTTCCATTTCCCATGTTAGAATGAAATTAAAATTTTACTTAGAATTTTTATATGAAGAGTGGGACAGTCAGCCACAGGAAATGGAAGAGAAGGCATAACCGTAAGAGCAACGGCCAAGCTGAGGATAAGACTTGCCTCAAGAGTGGACTGGAATAGACTTCAAATATCAAAGACTCAAGTCATTTGACTCAAGAGTTGCATAATATCCCATTAAGAATGTTTTGTCTACAAAATTATTTGTACACAAACACTGCATCTTGGAATTACCAACTTTGAAGTTGGTAACACTGAAAGAGAATCAACTGCAGGAGAACAATACACAGTTCATTTTACATACCCCACAGTTTATCCTTCCCTTCTCCTACAACAGAGGATCCACTCCAATCCAGTGTCCCATGTCAAACATTCATACACATCTGGAAATAGCAGCAAGTGACTTGAGAACCTGAAGAAAGTTTCTTGAGACTAACCTCCTCTTCTGCTCGACAGTAATGCTCTCTGCGCCTTTACCAGGCTTGCAAGCTAGATGCCAAACCACAGACCGCTCCAACCAAGGGACAATTCAGACTGCCCACTCTACACTCGACCAATTAAAACCAGTCTGGTTATGTACATCTCTGACAGGCACTATTTGAATTTTGTCAACCTTTTGTCTTTACTAGTGGTACAGGATGACACTATGAAAATGAGCCAGGCAGTTTAGAGCAGAACAGGACAGCAGCAGAACACCAAGCATCACAACGAAGGCTGACAGCTACAAGTCTGAAAACAGGACCTGCAGCAGCTGGGAAATGCCAGGCACAGGAGGCACAAGCATGAAAGGACAGTGAAGAAAAGCTGACCTAAATACTGTACTGCTCTGCTAACAGGCTTTAATTAGTACAAGCAATTAGGTTATTGCTTTGAAAAATGAGTACAGCTGAACTATAAGAAGCAAGGACAATCCCAAACACAAGAACCGCTTTAATAAATGAGAACAGTCTCCCACCACACAGCAACAACCTATTCCAGAGCTATTGCCTACAGACTTTCATATGATAAGGTTGCATGTATTTGGGGCAGGAAGGAGAACAGCAGAAAGCTAAATATGAATTTTTCATATAACATGACTCTTAAGAAATGAAAAAACACCTCAAAACCACTTTCTAACAAAAACTTTTAAAGGTCACTAGTGTGTGGGAGAGGGATGTATCACGAAAAAGATCCTGTAATATTTACTTAAGCTGTTCATATGCAATCAGATTATATTTTTGTTTGATGTGAGGGGGGAAGCTGGCTATGTCTTCTCTGGAAAAGAGATACTTTGTCCTTCTTCGTGTAAAACCAGGTTCCCCTCTAAACACAAAGCTGTCAGTATACTTGTCCTTGTAAAAAGTAAAAATCAAAGAACATAAGCTTACCAAGACGTTCAAATACTTATGGTATTATCACTTAATACTAAACTAGTACTTTTTTCAGTCCACATCAAAAGCAGTTCATATACTTTTAACATCACAAAACTAAAGGCATAGAGAAAGTCAGCACTGGACTTAATCTCCACTTATTACAATGTAATAACTTACAATCAGTTGCTCTCACTCACTTTTTACGCTCTCCCTTACTAGGGACTCCTCACGGCTTCACTACGCGATGACAGAACTTTGCCAGATGCACTAAGCTAACAGAGCTCCACACAGAATTATTCATCTAAGCAGAGTATCCATCCACAGGAAGACCACTGTATTTTGTTAAGCAGGCAGAGAAGCAAGCAACGTATGCTAAACTGCAAGTAAATAATTCTTGTGAGAAGACTGTCCCAAATTAATGATCCCAAACAAACTTTTTAGCTTTCTGTTGTCAGCTCCTTAGCATTCAGGAAGACTGACACTTTCAAAGTTTCCATCAACGTCAAGGTCACAACTAAGAGGAACACCTGTGCCATCTGATCCAGCAGCACAACCCCTCATTTCTCTACATGTGGAGCAGAGTTACCCAAGTCTGGCCCAGTACAATTTGGAGCAATCTTCGGTCAATAACACGAAATGGTGCATAACACGGAACACAGAATCTCAAGAGTCCTGTGTCACATCTGGACTTCTGACTGCACTAGATGGCTATTCACTATCCATAAACTTTACGTAAAGACAGGAAGGATCAAAGTACACACTATACTGTCCCATAATTTGTTGGGGAAATTACTTCTGGTGTTAAAATATATGCAAATTCCAACCTGACTGTTTATACTGTCAGGTCTGTTTGTACATCGAGGAGTCAGAAAAACAATTTTAGGTAGCTATTATGTATTTTCAGATTGTATTTCATCACTTGACTGCATCCCTGATAAGAATTCTTTAATTGGGAGATTTTTCTATTTTTTTTCAAATGCAAGGTAGTTTTGAAAAAATAAAAAGTAAACCACAAGGCAGGTCTATCATCACACTTTTTGAGGTGTTGACAACTGCAGAGGGCATCATACCTAATGCCCTGCAGAAATGCCAACCATTTCTGTAGTTCCATTTGATCTTGTATATACATCTGTGGATCACGCTTTTCATTATTTGGGTAAAATGGAAGCCCACGGTCAGCTGGTTACCAACAAGATGCATTAGGTTCCTTTTAGATTCCTCTTTCCACATCACAAGCATTGACTTTTGGGACAAAGGGCAAACATTTGGGCAATTTAAAAATTCACATTAAGTTAAAATAAGTCACATTCACTAAATATTCCTGATCATTTTCTTCCACACCTATTCCTCTGTGCAAGCCACCTGCAAATCTTAATTACAGATTCTTCTGTTTACCTAGAAAGAAACTGACCACGTTTCATTAAAAAGAGCCTGCTAGACCAAACTACCAAGTCTTTAGATGCTTTAAAACCTCAATGCTCAGATTTATTAATTAGTTTGCCTTTGTAGAATACGTAAAAGGCTTCACTATGGGCAAATTCTGACTTAAGCATATTTTGGACTCACTTGTCATTAAAAGTCTGGGTTGATGTTAATTATGGCACCTTTCTTCGTACAACACATTTTCCGGGCCTTTCAGCCTAGAATTCTTTTAATTCTCAATCTCAGACTAACTGCCACAGTTACTCCAGCCATCCTGTTTAGGTTTTCTAAATAAAACGCATCATTAGTTGTGCCTGTCTCCTCACTCTTCCAGCATTCCAGAGTTTATTAAATGAGCCTCTGTGGCTCAAGAATTCTCCGTCCAGTTAAAAAAAAAAAAAAAGTAGTCTCCTGAACACAGATCTTCTGTTCCCAGGAACTTAAATACAGTTTTGCTGCAATAACTTATTTTGCTGTTATAGGACTATGCTATTAGGATCCATTTTATTGCCTTTTTGTTCTTAAATCCCCCACTTTTTTTTTTAATGCTATTACTCTTGTGATCCAAGAAGTGGCAAACTTGTTTTTATCTCACAACTTAAAGTAGCCAGTTTAAGACAACGCTTCTCAAACTGAAGTCTAGACAAACTAAAGGTCTTTGTTTGCTTAGTTCCTCCAGTTTCTGATGATTATAACTAATAAATATAGAAATTGCTTACTGTTTATGACAGCATGTTATTTTAAAGAACTTTTTTCCGAAGCAGAAATTCTCTCAAAGTGACTCTCAAGACTGCATGACACAGGACTATTTTAGAAATTTTGTGTCTAATATCTCCCTATGAAAAAAGAACAGTCAATGCAGAAGCGAAGAACAACTAAAATGAACAAAAGAGTTGCCTACTCAACTGCCTGAGCTAAAGAACGTTTTAGGAAATGAAGTGACTTCCTCTTGGTGTAGGTGATTGCTTTGGAATGACGAAAAATGCTTGAATTCAGCTGGATTTAGCATAACCAAGGTCACCATACCAGCACGATGCAACAACAGGGAACAGTATTTGAAGGTTCTGTTGTATGAACTTTCAGCACCAAAGAGAAATTTTAAAGATCTTGGCCTAATGGGAAAAACCTACAATGAAACATATGCATCACTCTGACCTTGCAAAAGCCAAAAGAAGAAGTTATTCAGCCTGAATTTTCCTGCTCAGCTATTTGCTTTAGACACTCTTGTCTTCTCTGCTCACCACCCTTCTCATATGTACATTCAACAATATTTTCCCCTAACAAGACTCAAATTCAGTTCTGCAATAAAATTAAAAATAAGCTTGTTAATTTTCAGAGTTCTTCCTTAGAAGTTTATATTAAAAACTCATGCATCTTCAGGGCCTTATTCAGTATGGAATTTATCATTAAGAGATCCTCAGAATGGTTACTGTTAAATATGTGTCTCTCCTATAGCTGCGTCCTCTCACCTCTTGCTTCTCGTAGGGAATAGGTCTATAGCAAATACAGTAAACAGATGTAAAGATGCTGGCTGATGTACACACAACAGATTGAGATGCTGATTGCTAAAAATTCCTAGACTAAAATTTCACCCTGACTATGCACTCTCAAGAGGTACAAAACCAGATACTGAGTGGAATAATCAGCAGCCATCGCCATTACCAGTTCTTTGGTAATCATTATCATGCAAAAATCACAGGCTGAAACTCTTTAGACTGTTCTATATCCACCTCACTTTATTTTTTTGCACAATTTCCTACTCTGTTGGAGCTGCTCTACTATGTCTAATCCCTCTTCTGTAGGCCATTCAGCACAAGACTATTCTGATACTTACAGTTAAATGTTCTCTGTTCTACTCCACTTGAGAAGACATTGATTTAAAAAAAATACAAAACAACAAAGTATGTCCAGGATTCAGCAAATCGATTTTATTATTATTGTTTACTTTTCTGAGTGTCGCGCCCTGATGGGACTTGCTGCACAGACAATACTGTCAGCACAGGAAACGCATCAGAAATTGAATGGCTAGGGAGGAACATGGCATCATGGAGTTATGCTGGATTAATCATGATCTCGGGCAAATTATGACTTAGAAAGTAATGTTTTAGCAATTTTTTGTGCTGTTATAATGTAGTAGGCACAATAAAAAGACTATTACACCAGTGCATAATTTAGACAATCATCTTCTTCCATATCCAAATGCAGCTTTAAATAAGTTCAGAAAACAAAAGTCTAGCCACAGTATCCCTATTGCCTTCAAATGAATAGCAAGACATATACGTCAGCATGAACTGTGTTCTTAACTAAAGGAATCTGTTCATTTTCAAGTAGCACTGATGCAAGCATACTTTGAGATGAAAGTTGCCATAGACAGAAGGTATTACTAGCATAGCTTCTGCTCTGAAGTATACAACAATAAGTAAATTTATAAAAAAAAAAACACAACAAAAAACCCCAAACAAGCCTGCATACATTCCATACCTAATTAAAGAGAGTTGTGTAATTTCTTTCTGTGCCTAGGAAATTTCTATTAAAAATGCATGTTGTACTTCTAGCGTACAGCTCTTTCATCACTGTGTTTTCACATCACCCAGCCCTCCAGATTTCAGGCCTAGTTAGTGAACTAAAATTACAAACCTTTCCACTTGGAGTTAAATTAGAAGCAAACAAAAAATGCTGACATTTACTCTCTTGAGTCATAACAATCTTTTTTAATTTCAGTTTAAAGATGGAAGAAATATATTTTTCCTCTATTAAAAAAATAACCCAGTTTAGACTGATATAAAGGAAGCCAACTGAAGAAACTGAAAAGAGGCACAGCACTATGATACTGAAGTAAGTAAAATCTTTCTAATAATGCGCACTAGCAAGACAACATGAAAGTGAGATACAGAAAGTACTCTTTACCACTACTATGATCCCATACCTAAAGGAATGCATTGTCCAGCTTTATGAAAGTCATTCTCTGGATGATTTGACAACTGCAGAATAGACACTGCATACTCTTCCATTCAAATCTGTTTAAAGCAGTCTTCCAACATTAAAAAAATTCAATAATTGGAACATGCTTTATACACTCTAACGGCCCAACTGCTGATGTATGGGAAAGCTGGGTGTGAAAAGAATAATACGAGTGTGTGGCTGGATAGTGAAAAAAGAGGGGTGGGGGGAAAGATCTGAAAACTTCTGCTTAAACAATATAATATGTCTAGAAAACAGTAATAAAAATAAATCTTGAAAACACGAGCCAGATTATTTTTTTCCTAACTGTTCTCCAAGTCTTTAACAATGAAAAAAGGCACAGCATTTTTGAAAAGTTGAAGTATGCATAATCACTTTTTCACTATTGACAACTACATCAGAGAAAAAAGTAAATAAATCAGACTCCTGCCCAGTGGAAAAAAAAAAGATCTGCTCTAGCCTAAGCACTTTATCTAAGAGGAGGTTTCCTATCAGGTCCAAACAACAGCTTAAGACACTTTCAGGTTTCTTGCAGAGCACAGAACGGGAACAAGACCTGTAACAGCAGCCGGCCACTCTTGCATGTCGCACCAAGCACCGATCCGGCTGCAATACACAAGCACGAACAACTGAAGCGACACTATCCCATAGGAGAACTCCAAACTGCTGTGTCTCAGGGGCCCGCGCTCCTTCCTCCCCTTCTGCAGTCCTGCCGCCCTCCCCAGAGACAGGTTAGCGGTACTCTCCCGGCATCACCATGCTAGGTAGGGGAAATGGGACAATAAGCAGGCCTGGATCCCACAGACGCGACAGAGCCGAGCACCGCTTTGCTACAGGAGACCAGCAGGAACCCGTGGGACCCTCGTTAGGGACCCAAAGGAAAGTGACGGGGAGGGGAGAGGTGCTGGAAAGATAAAGCCCTGGGCAGAGGCAGACATAAAGCTTTCGCCAGCACGATGGCAGCAACAGCCCGCAAGCGCTGCCCTAGTCCCATCACCACGGCAAAGAACGGCGTGAAGCGGAGAGTCACCACTCCCAAAGGGAGAGGCAGAAGAGGGCGAATTATTCCGCCTTGCCAGGAAGCGCTCCGCCGCCTTTAAAGCAGCTTGGCACGCT
>NW_010174975.1:0-2068 GCF_000695765.1 Mesitornis unicolor
AGGCACCTTGGGGCGAGCGGGCAGCCAGAAAGGACCTCTGCTCGCTTCCGCTGACGTAATCATCCAGCGACAGCGGCGAGCGCCCACTCCAATGCCTGCGAGGAGGCTCAGTGGCACCTGCGCGCCCTGGCTCGACTCTCCCCCAGCCTCCGGGACGGGGGAAGCGTCCCGAGAAGGGGCATCCCGGTGGGGGCAGACCCCACGATCCGCGGAAAGGCAGGGCAGGCCGGCGAGGATGGGAAGGGCCAAACCCACACCGTGACTGTGCTGTGGCTGAGGTACACACAGGTACCTCTTGCTGCCAAAAACCCCAGAATGAATACCGACTACAGCTGCATTAGCAAACAGAATTTATGACAGGACACTCTTGTAATTTTTATAACTAGTTAACACCTTTATACATTTGACTTTTATCAAAAGACTGGTTTTTTTTCCCAGCTTTATTTCTAGGGATAGTTTTTCGTCCTTTTGGTTTAGTGCTTTTCTTTAATGGGTTGGCTTTTTCACCAACAAATGAATCTTTAGAGCACTTCTTGCTTTTAAATGCGGTATTGACTCTCTCCTTAGGAGCACCAGACTGATCTGGATGTTTCTGTGGCGCTTTCCACTTCTCTCCACAGCGCTTCACTCGCACCTTTCTTCCCATCAGAACAGACTCGTTGAGTTTCAGAGCAAGATGTACAGCATCCGTGTTCTACAAGAACAGACATTCAGTTTAAAAGAAGCATTACTTCCAGATGATTGTTTTAAAATAAATTCTTTCAATTTTGTAAGCAAGATTTTACAAAAAAGAGCACTCAAACTGCTCCATTTGTTGAATGACACAACATCTCTGCTCAGGAACAGCAGCACACCCACGCATCAAGGCACAGGTACTTGAAGACAGGCTGTCAAACATCTTACATCAGATGTGAAAGACACAGGCAGAGAGGTGAAGGAGAAACTGGGGAAAAAAGGTATTGGGTTGCAGGAAATAAACTAAGGAAGGAAGATGAGGCTGGGAGACTGCCAGAAGGCAAGCCATACTGAATCCAAAACAGCCAGTAAACAAACTGACTGTAAGAAAGAATTCTACTCGTATTTTGACTCATATAAAATGGGAGAACATTGCAGTTACACCAAGTGAACTTCTCTGTCCCCCTTTTAAGTCTTTCCCTTAATTTCTTTCATCCCATTTTAAAACCTTTATTTGAATACAACCTAAAATAGCTTGCTTTCTATCTGCTTCCACAGAACCGGTCTTCCAAGCTGCCTTTAACAACAAGGCGACCATTTAATGTCATATACAAATCCAAAAAAATTACTAGAATAATAATAAAAAAATAGTAATTAAAAGGCTACAAAGGCAAATGCCAGTTCAGATCTTGAAGAAGTCCCAGTGTCCCAAAGCTCACCATTCATACGTACCTCAAAGAGAACGTAGCCGAAGCCTTTGCCCAAGCCAGTCTTTTTGTCTCTCACAATTCGCACTGCTACTACATCTCCACAGACAGAGAAGTGCTCTCGCACGGCATCGTCACTGATGTCTGCAGGCAAGCACAATGAAACAGATGCCCGTTCAGTCAGACACACAGCTTTAGAAGCCTGGCCCAAATCCAAATATTTGATATTTACCAATATAAGTACACAAACATATATATTTAAATATATATTTTAATATATAAATACATACAGGTACACAACTATCAGTGGTTCATAAAAATTCTGGCAACTCAATAATGCAGACTTTATAAAGGGCTGTTTGCTTTGACTACTATGATTCTCTATCTTCGAAGAATATGGCATAAATCACAAATAAGAATGAAGGCAAAGACCAAAATAATTTTTTCAAATAACTCATGCTACATTTTTGTAGCGCCTTCTTACACCAGAATCTCTTTCTAAGAATTACTGCTGATGACAATGAGCTTGAGCAGGCAGTTCTTGAAATCTAATACTCATTGACTGAGCTGTGAATTTTAGCTGAATGGGGAAGAAGGGATTTACAGTTTCCAGCCGCAGTTGCCATACAATTATTCTGATAACAGCTGCATGTGTGAGGTTTTCACAGAATCACAGAATCACAGAA
>NW_010174976.1:0-5854 GCF_000695765.1 Mesitornis unicolor
CATTCTGTGATTCTGTGATTCTGTGATAACCCTCCATTAGCTACTGTGAATCAACACTATACCGTTTAAAACCAGCACACAAGTCAATAAGGTGTTTGGTTTTTTTTCTGAATATCAAGGAAAAAATGATTAATTTGACACTAAAAAGTGTATTTTGTCTGAGGAAGCCCAAGATTTGTCTAAATATACTTCAGATACTTACAGGTTTAACTAATTTATATTGATCTAGTTCATACTTTAGATGGTTCTTAGGACAAGATGGAGACTTCTCAGATTCTGAGACTTAATTTCTAGAGGTCAGAAAACCTGTATTTGTATATATTTACAGATATATATTTCTTTATTTTATTTGTATATATACTAGAAATATACTATCATAATGTAATTTTTTTCCCCCATCATTAGTGGCGTTGGTATATGGCTAAAAAGTAAAAAAAGGAGACAAAAATTTAATTTTATTATCTGGGATTTTCTCTAGAAGCCACACCTCCCTCAGTAGGTTTTGCATCAGAGCTTCTAAAACCCATCTAGACAGCTCCACTTTTAAAAGAATAATAAAGTCAACATCCTTTGCTTCAGTCAGTGGGACTAAATTGGGTGAGAATTGTCACAAACAAAAGCATATTTCTACAGCGTGTGTGTAATGACAAAAGAAGAGATTTTCTGTTTTAATTCCAAGCAATTTTTTTCAGATTACTATAATGAAGAATAAATTTCTGCTTAGAGGCCTGGGGCACTGCCTAAACCCATTGCTTGCTAAACATTTCCCATACTTTTCTGATTTGTTACTCTGCTACATATTGCCTTGGAAACCCAAGAGGAGCTTTTACATTGCTATGGAAACAAATCGATATAAACATATCTACATTTTATTTATAGAACAGGTAGTGTAAAGGGCAAAACACGTGCCTGCACAGATACATCATGGTATACAGTGGGGGTTTTTTTTGTTTCTTTTTAATTAATAGAAATATTAGGCTATGCTGAAATAAGTGTTTTGTTCTGCTGCAGGGGATAAAGAAAACATTCTCAACTTCTGTCATGTCTTATTTTAATTCACAGGTTTTTCAGTCAGTCTTTCAAGGATTATTACACTAATCTAAGATTAACGTTGACTTTGGTTTTGAAACTGCTTTAACTGGTATTATACCAAACCTAAATTATATGCTTTTTTAAATGGCAAGAATGTAGTTATGTTATGTTTTGCTATAAACATTGGAGCATTACTATCTTAATCTGACAGTAAAAAGAGCCTTTCAACCTGTATTAAACCACAAGCCTACTTGGCCTTTTTCTTTGCTACCATATTAGATTGTCAGAATTGCTACCATAATAATTTATGCTCTTGTTTGACTTATAAGAGCCTCACAAAACCTCTCCTAGGTTTTTAAAAGACCTAAGCCAAACTTTAATATCTGGTTAAGTTATGCAAAAAAGGACTACATATTTTTTCCTTTATCTTTTAATTTTATTGTTTTCTCTGACTGATCTCTCTATATAAGCTAATAAAGAAAATAAACCATCACTGCTATGTTCTTCTCTGAGTCTTTATAACTGCAGAATTATGCATGAGGGCCTGGTTTTTACTTACACCAAATCCACTCTACATGGAAGTGGGATTTTGCTTTTTCTCAATAGTTGGTTTTTTTTGTTGTTGTTTTTTTTTAATTGGTAACCAAGCAGAATTTTGAATAATTGCAGAAAAATACACACAGACCATCTTATCATTTCTATTTGAGGAACCTCAGCAATGTGGGAACATAAATTAAACTAGTAATGTATGGTTTTGTAATGAATATGTAATTCAGTGCAAATTTTAATTGGTCTTAAATTTACACCCACTTAAAGGGTGACAATATATCAAACAGTTTGAGTGATCACAGGATTCAGCCCTATGGCTTCATTTAGGCCTTTGGATCTACACAAATGGATCCTAGCTCCTCTGTGAAGCCCTACTGACTTGAAGAAGCAAAGCTAGCAGTGACTGGGGCATAAGTTTCAGGTTCTGTCTGCAGGAATTTAAAGACATGTATAATACACAGCAGTTTTTGTATTACCTCAAGCTGAAACTCAATATATATTGGCCACCTCTTTGAACAAACTGGTATAAGGGATAATGTATAAGGCAGAGACAGAGATTAATGCCAGCCTGACCTAAGGCAAAATATTTTCTAATCAAACATTTTACCCATATCAATCTGTTTACCTGGAAACTTTCAGTTTTGGTGGCACTCCATTTTCTGATGGTAGAAAACTGCTTTAACTCCCATACCATAGCTTGTTGTTAAACTGAAGTCTAGAGTGAAAGATGAGGACAACATGGATGAGCATGACCATAAGTATTTTACTGAAAAGATTACTATACTTGCCCCTATAATAGCCAGAAGAAGATATGGGTTGCATCTGGTAGGAATCTGTCAATCTCTCAAAACATTTGAGAAAAGAAGCACATGTTGGCAGTATCCAGATATACAGCCATTTCAGGAGTAAATAAAGTAGGAAATGGTCAAGCAGATGATGCTTCCTATCCCATTATTCCTGCTACAACCCAAAAGTCAAGAAGAAGATGAATGTGTTGTCAATGCACCAGACATATCTGCCCTGGAAAATTCACCTATGGAATCAGAGAAGGAATTATCATCCAAGTTGGGGAAACAAGGAACACAAATCACTGAGTCTGAGGAAATGTAATCTACATCACAAAAGTCCATAGCGAGTTGTTCAGCTTCCCCTTCCTCCACCTTGATCTCCCACTCCAATTATACATCATCTAATTGTTTCATTTTCCTAACTCACATAGTTCATGCCTTCAGAAGCATCAGACTTGATCACCCATGGAAAGGTGCAGTTGTTTGTCTCTGGTGTTTGCTGGATTAAGGTTAAAGCGAGAGTAGCCCAGCTGAGTGGAAAAAGACGAAAACATTCTTAGTTTCCCATTCTATAAGCGTGTGCTTCATATCAGAAAAGTAAGTATCTCTGTTGAAGTTGCTGAACTGCTCACCTTGACAACCTTTCAGGAGTAAGACTTGTTATTCACACTGAATGTATTCTCTTGGGAATGAGACCAAGTTTATATGACTCAAATCTAATTTGAAATGATGACTTAAAATAGTAGTCTAATATTTATAAATAACTTCCACTACTTGGATTTCCTGTGTGCTTTCTGTTTTCATGAAGTTTCCTTAGCCTTTCCAAAGGTTTATCTTTCCTCTTATCTTCTTGCTGCTGGCTGTCAGAGGAAAAGGAAAACAATTATTGAAATTATCCCCAACCAAGATCTGTGGTATGAAACGTAATTTGTTGGTCACAGAATGATAGGGGCATTTCATTTCCAATGACTGATAAAACTAAAGCACAACACTCCTGGAAATGCAAGGCACATCCTCCCAAATACTAAAATTCCTGTAATCAGATAAATTTAATTCAGTGATGGTGAGATGTTTAATGGTATTGACTATTATCAGATAGACAATAGGAGAGATGGAAAGAAGCCAGCAATACTTTTAGGACCTGCCTTTTTTCTGATCCCTTGATTGCATGTAATTTACTTTGATTTTCAGTCTTGCTTAATTTAATTTGTGTTCATTTTCTCTGTAGAGTGGTTAGTGATGTCTCCATTTGGCTTGCTATACTTGTCTTTCTCTGGTGGTCTTTATATTGGGCAGTTAGTTCTCCGATCTTCATCTCATGTAGTTGTCTTGCAAAGTGTGATTTGATATTTAGGGCTACAAAGTCTTTGATGATCTGTTTTTATTTGTTTTAAATTCTCATTTTCTCCCTATCTAAGGATTAGTGGATAGCAAAACATATTCTGCTGCTTGCATTTTCCTAGCAAACAGGATTTCCTAGTAATGTTAACTTGCCTTATTTAAATGTCTAGCTATGGTGAAGTTCAATCACTCAGCTTGTAAAAGCCGTTGGTATGAACCAGAGAAAGATGTGAATCTGCCTGCTGAGGTTGTCTAAAACTTGTGGATCTTCCTAGGTAGGGTTTTAGTTTGGCCTGACCTTACGCATAGCCACACATGGAAAACACATTGATGGATTATTCTTGTGCATTACACATGTCAGTAAGAAATGACCAGAACGTTAAAACTGGCAGAAGTCCTACTGCCTAGAGCAAGTTAGAGTATTAATGTATCTTGCTGGTTGGTTTCCTGTAGGCAAGGTATATATAGTTCTACCTAAAAGTGAAGAGCACAAGTCTTTATCATCACTTTGTTTTAGAGACAACAAAATGTCAGATAAGTGGGCAAATCCATGCAGCTTTCTCATTTGATTGCTGCCAAACAAAGAGTTTGAAATTAACACTGCTCTTTTAGGCAAAATAACAGATGCTTTTTTCTGACAGAAGATAGTCTTTACCAGGTTTATTTAAAAACAGTAATACCATGACATGATATGCAACCGGAAAGGAGCTGGAGTAATATCAAAAAAATGCAAGTAACTATGTGACGAAATCACTATACAAGAAACAGTACACTGGAATTGTAAAGTGTAAAAGAGTAAAAATAATATAGCTGTAAACATTAATTATAGGAGAAATAAAAAGATTTAAGAACGATCTGTGATTTTCAAGATGACACTGGATCTTTAAATAAAAAAACCTTTCGCAATCATCTTCCTGTGCCTTTTTTTACACAAACTGAAACAGTCTGACACTGAATTTTTTTGCATTAGAAGCATAGCCTCAGGTCACATGCTGTGGCCTAATTGATTCGGTATGGCACAGTAGGGTTCATTTTCAGCATAACTTGAAGGAGAATTAAACAACTTAGATCACTCTTAATAGAAGTCCTACCCCTTATCTCTGCTCAGTATATGCTGAAGATTTGTCCCACTGTCAGGACATATTTGCAACACTAACAAAATCCTTTGAGAAAAAAACCCTAATGCTTTATGAAATCTTGGAGGGCAAAGGTAGGGGGTGGGTGGGTCAGAGACGAAAGGAGTAAGTTTCCATTTGTAAAGGTCACATGTAAGGTATTTTTGATCTCTATGGTGCTGTAGATAATCAGGTGAGACAACTCTTGTGTCCATTGGTGATTCAGCCTGACCCATGCCTGCCTGGGTTATAGGAACTATATGTCTGGCATGACATCAATGTACTGTTCTTATTTTTGCACATAGGGACTTGAGTGAAAAATGTTTCTTTCACTGCAAGACAAACAGTTCTCTTCCAAAAGTAAAAGTCTAAAAACCAGCTGTCTTATGGCATAACTAGTAGATTAACAATTGAAAAGTATCTTTCAGGAGCTGATAGAAAGATGCAAACAATGCCTAAAAGTTAATTCAGGTTGGGATCATACGACAGAAAGTACCTCACGAAAGTCTGGAGAAAATATATTTATAGCAAAATGAGCAAGAACATTCATGTGAACAAACAAACTTTTGGTGATCTAAGGCAGGAGTGTTGAGTGTCAAAGATACCCAAAGAGATGCTGATAGTCTCTGGAGTGTGTAAGCAAGATTATATTTTTCACTGAAGAGCAAGCTAACTCAAATTTTATCTCTATATTCACTTTTGATACTAAACAAGAACTAGGTGTTATGGTTTAAGGGTTACCAGCCTGAAAAGGAAGGACAGGTGGTGTCTGTAGGACCCTGGAGGGTCAGAGATCAGTACTGTTCCCTCCCCTTTCCGGCCACAGTCTATAAAAAACCGAGGTTTTTGTGGGCCTTTCCTGGGCTGCTTCGTGTCGCATCTCAGGACGGCTAGGCCTAGCTCCACGTGCTCGGCAGCATCCACCACCATCCCCTCCCTGGCACCACTGCGGTCCCTGGTGACGAGTCACAGCGGTCGCAGCGGCCAGGAGGCACTGTTTTGGACACTTCCACTCGGGACTACTGGGAT
>NW_010174977.1:0-10383 GCF_000695765.1 Mesitornis unicolor
GTAAGGCTGTCAGACGGGTATCGAGCGCCGCCTTCCATGTCCCTCCAACGGGCACCGCCTGAGCGCGGAGCCCCCGGTGCCGCTCGGCCCGGCAGCGGGCGGGGGGGGCCCGCCGCTCACGCTCGGCACCGCCTCTGAGCCGCGGTGGCTGCTCCCTGGCTTGGCTCCAGGTTATCGGGTCAGCTTTGAGGCTCCCACCCTAAATCCGCACCGGCGCTAGTCAGTGGCCAAACGGGTGTCGGGCTCTGGAAGAGACTTTTCTCTGGAGATGCGTCGAAGTTTTCTTTCAAGTCAGGAATGAAGGCAGGCCCGTGGAGCGGACTGTCGAGTGACTCTATTACTCCTGCTAAACCTGTTCCAGGATCTGGGGAGTGCTTCCTACGAGTCATATTGCAGCTCAGGAGCTGTTGGCTGAGATGGAGCCTCACACACGTGCCGTGCGTTTTCCATCAGGACAGTTGGCTTAGTATAGCGAGCCTGTGTGTTACAAGGAGTGCAGTACATACTCCTAGATAAATGGGTTGCAATTGGGCTAGGAAGTCTCATTTTTTACGGTGTTTTTTGAAGGTAAAGTCTGAAATAGAACACTGTTAGTATTCTTTCAGGCTTCTGGATGTTATTGTTTTTCCTTTTGCTTAGTGTGTCGCTCGCCTTTTGCGTAACGCCAAATGTCCAATGATCGCACGTGCTTTGTCAACAGTTTTGTCTTGTCATAGGAAACTGCTGGCTGGGACTAGTGAGAAGGAAAGTAGTTTTAAGATATTTTATGCAGTATTTTGGACATAATTTACATCTGAAGACCTTGTGTGTGGATGTTCTTTCTGGAGGCTTTGTTATTAACAGTGATGTTGATTTTCAGTTTTGGTTTCAAGTCTTGGATAGTTAGGTGTTTTTCTCAACACTCACTGCATTAAAAGGTCTTGGATTTTTTTTTGTACTTAATACTCATGAGAAATATCCAAAAAGTAAAAATTAAGATGGAATGTATAGATTAGGCTGTAATAATGGACTTTAATTGGCAATTAATTTAACTTTTAATAGGATGCTTTCTACAATTGAAAGGATTAGAAGTTATTTTTTGGCATGGTCTGTGGAGGTTGGTGGGCACTTGACACATTTTATTGTGACCAGCTTCTGTACTCTCTGCTTTTTAGCTGGAGCAAAATAGCTTTGTTGAGTATATGGACTACAGTTGTAAGTATTTCTTATTCCCGTTTTGAAATGATTGGTTGTAACAGAATTACTGAGCAGTAGCTTGAATGAGGTATTTACTTTTAAAACGTATGGTTAGAAGCAATTAGTTATTACTCCAGTCAGTAACTAAAAGCTATGGTGCTAAATAGCGCTGATGCTTTGTGGGAAGCTTTTTATATCTGCTGTAACTCTTGAAGATGCATGGGTGTGAAGGAGACAGATCACTGTTACCACAAGCAGTTGTCAGATTATTCCCTTTGCGAGCTGGTTGGTTTTTGTTAAAGTCTCACAGTCAACGAGTTGCTTAATTTAAAATGAGACTTTTCTTCAAATACTTGAAAATAATACAACAGTGGTAGAATGAGCTGTTTTCTAAAAATATATGTTGTGTGTGCACTACTTTCTGAGTTAAGGACCTGGTAAGTAAAGTTGATCTGATTAGAGGGAGTGAAAATGCTCACTTGAAATGAAGCAATCACCACTATCTTCCTGGGGACTGTTCAGTGATAGACTGTGCTCAATCACGTCTGTTATTTAGATTTTTGATGTCTTAATTTGGAGTGGTTTGAGTACAAGATACATCACAGAAAACTTGACGTTTAAGGTGACCTGAAGTCTTGATGTCAAATGTAGTGTTTCAGTATTTAAATAAAAGGTGACATTCACATGTTTATGTTACTGTTCTGTCTTTCAAATCACTGTAAATGCTGTGTTATTAAAGTGATCTTTTCAGCAAGAAACTCTTATACTTTCAGATATGTAGCCTGCTTGATTAAAAGTAATTGGTACTTCTGATTTTTTTTTTTTTCTTCTTAGTTTGGATGTGCTTCCGAGAGTGACTTGCCCAAATCATCCCGATTCCATTTTAGTAGAGGATTACAGAGCTGGTGATATGATTTGTTCTGAGTGTGGGCTAGTAGTAGGTAAGTAGCTATATTTTTATATATTTCTGTGAATTAACATTAATTTGTGCATGTAGATTTTTTTCTCCCAGAACTGGAATATGATAATTCAAGGCTTTTTCTTGATGCCTAGGTGTTTCTTTTATGATATTCTGTTGGCCAAAAGCTTACTGTTTTGAATAGTCTGTCTTCTGGTGCCTTTTTGCATTATGCTAAGAATCAAACTATCTAAAAAAAACAGTTGTGCTGGTTTTGACTGGGATAAAGTTAATTTTCTTCACAGTAGCTTGTATGAAGCAGCATTCTGGATTTGTGCTGAGAATAATGTGATGACACATTGGTGTTGTGGTTGCTGCCAAGCAATGTTTACAGTAAGCCAAAGACGTTCAGTTTCTGATACTGCATCTGTCCTCTCTGCTTCACCTCTACAATACAAGAAGCTGGGAGGGAACGCAGCCAGGACAGCTGATCCCAGATGGCCAGAGGGCTGTTCCAGGCCATAAGACATCATGCTCAGTTTATAGGCTGGGGGGTGCCATTGCTGCTCAGGGAATGACTGGGTGTCGGTTGGTTGGTGCTCAGCGGTTGCATTACTTGTTTTTCTTGGGTGTTGTCTCTCCCTTTTTTTTGTTTTCCTTTTCATTGCAATTTATTATTATATTATTTTTATTATCCTATTCTTATGTAAACCCATGAGTTTTATGGTGTTTGGTTTATTTTCCTTTCCCTTTTTCCTCTGATTCTCTCCCCCATCCCACTGTGGGGGGGAAGTGAGCTACATTACATGGTGCTTAGTTGCTGGCTGGGGTTAAACCACAGCATAAGTATAATGAAATATTTAAAATGAAAGTCCTTTTAGGCATTGTCTTTGTTAGAATGAGAGAGAATGGTGTTGTCATAGAACATGCTGCGTGTTCATTTTTATGTATCTTTTCTGGGCTGAGCATCCAGTTGTTCATCTTATTTGTCTTTATTCCTTTTGCATGGGAAACTTTTCATGCTGGTGTTATGATCATTCTTTAAATCTCACTTATTTCTATTAAATTGTTTTAGCCATTCCATGACCAGAAAAAAGTCCTCTAGTTTGAGGGTGCGTGTTGAGGTGATTCGTGCAGTGATGCTGAGTATTTCAGATGTTTATATACCTCTCTCCTAGACTCTGGTGATTTTTGTTTTGGCTCATGTCTTGCACTAAGTTAAAAATTTTTGTACAGCTGTTAGCATTAAGCTAAAGATTTAATAAGTTGCAGCAAAAGTAGTACTAATCTAGCCAGGTGACTAAAATAACTCTCTCTTGTTTATGCAAAATGCAAAGTGCCACATAGCTTATTAAAGTAAATGTTAAAATACTTAAACTTGAGTACCAGTTTCCCTTAAAATTATGAAACCATTTAAAAGGCTATGAGGAGGGTTGTTTCTTGCTTTGTTAAAAGAAGGGCTAGTTTCAATTGCTTAAATTCTGATAAAGATAAATGAATCGTAATAAATTTGCTGGTTAAATATTCAAATGCCCACAGCAATATTTTCTGTTGAAATATGGTGATAAGCTTATAAGTTATTGCTTAAAGATAGTTTGATCTGTGTTCAGCTCTGCATGGTTGCCGTAGAAGTTGAACCAAAGTTTAGAAAAGCCCATCTTGATCAGTTCGTAACTTTTCAGACAATTCTGGCTTTAGAAGAAAGAGGAAGGGTTCTCATTGGTACACTTCACTTTTAGAAACTTGGGAGTCTATCAGAAATCTTACTTCATGTTCCTTCTGTTACCTATTCACAAGGTATTCTTGCTTAGAAATTTATTCTCTGGTCTCTTCTGAATCAATAGTGTTGGGGATTTCTTTAGTTCAAGTTATCAGCATTTTTGAGCAGAATCACTAGATTAATACAGGCTTCTGCTGCGTTGCATTTTTAAGATGTGTTCTAAATGCTCTTAGTCCTCTTTACAGCCAGTGCTACTGGTAGGGTAGAAAGTGTTTTTTCTTAAGCATGCAGTGTTTTTTAAGTAGGCCTTTCTATGGATTTATAGCTAAAAGGCTTTAACGTTTACTTCTGTTGTGCTGATTGTTCTGATTCTGTCTTGCCTTCCTTCAGCAATTTAGTTTGCCTGCATATGTCCAATTCATTGGCTAGGGTGTCTAGCAGCTAGTTTGGAAAACCAGTTAAATTGAATGAAGACAAATAATTGAAGAGTGCATGACCACTTGAAGTGTGATCATTCAACACTTTCTCGTCTGGTATGAAATTTAGAGGAGGAGAAAACCAGATCCAATTCTTGATATCTGTTTTCTGGAGATGAGCGTGAAGTAGGGGTGTTTTAGAGGAGTGAAGACAAAGTTTGTTTCCAAATGAGAGAACTTGTATGTATTTGTGGCAGATTCCATGATAAATTTTCTGTTTAAGAGAGTAGTGATTTCATTTCCTGTTCTTACATAGAGAAGTTGTGGATTTGTGTTTCAAGGCTTACATAGGTCCTGATGTGGAGCTGATATGAACAGGTCCCACTAAAAATGTGTTTTGAGGTGGGCTGAAAGTTAGTGAGATCTTTTATCACTAGAGGGGATCAACTAGAATAGTTAAAAAACCCCAAAGACTCAATATACTCTGTAGCCAAAGAAGTGTTATAGATTTCTTGAAAAATATTGGCATTTTGATGTCTCCAAAGTACTACTGGTGTATATGGGGCAGAATGGTAGATGCTGAATTTGTGCATTTATTTTACTGCTGTAAAGTATGTACTGATATGACTTCACTGGCTTTTTTCTTAATTTATTTTAAAGTATAATTTGACTGAAATCAGAGCAACGAGCCTTTGCTCAAGTGTATTTCCACTTGATGGTTTTCTTGCTTGCTCTGGCAAAGTACTAAGGTTTCACATTTGTGGAAACAGTGAGTTTATTAAATGTGAAACTGTCATAGGTTAAAATGACTGGTGCATAGATAACTTTCAGATTTTATAATCAATATTCTGAGAGTATGAGATGAAATCAGTATGAATAGTATTATGACCAAGGTTGCATTTATCAGGTCTGTAGCTGAAAAGGTAAAGGAGTAGTGAAGTTTGGGGGAGCAGGAGGCAAGGAGAAGGAGGAATTGATCTCTTTAAGGGTTGAATTCAGTGTGTTAGAGCTGTATATTGGAAGTACTGCTTTTTAAAGGGGTTTTCGAGAGATTTTTAATCAAAGCTGTTTCGTACTCATAGGTTTTGTTCTTAGTGTCTCAGTAAGATCAAATACAACTTCATCCTTCTGAAAACTCTCATCTGCCTTTTCACCGTTACCTTTCCTGGGTTAGCTTGTGTTCCATCTTTTCATGGTAACCGTTTCCAACTTCTGAACTTTTCCTCCCACTAATTGCCTTGCAGTTTGAGACCTAAATTGCAATTATCCATGGAATTTTGATATTAATCTGGATTAACATACATCTGAAGCTTTACAGGTTTATGTCTAAGTTTATCTGCTGTCACAAGTCTTGTGTTTTATTATACATACTTTCCTCCAGTCATTCTAGGATATATGATATGGTAAGTGTTCATGTGCTGGCTTGGGAATTCACGAACAGAGTTGTTAGGGTTTGGAGTAGTTAGCTGTGTGTTCATTTAAAACGTTGACCATATCTTAGTCTTCAGACAGACCTGGTGGGAGGAGAAACATCTTGTTCAAGAACACAAGGCTAGTAAGTCCTCTTTCTGGACAGGTAAATATATTTGTAACTACCTTTGAGGCAGTAAAAGAGACTGGAAGTCAGCGGTTACACCAGAAGGGGCTGAAGAAAGCAGAATTGAAGTGGAATACAAACCACTGAATTTTCTTGATGTAGCATGGTGGTGAGCTGAATTTCAGAGGGGGATGAGGATGAGTCTAGTGGCGTTACCGCTGTGTAGCATCTCAGACAGGTAGGAATAGCTTTCTGATCAAAGACTTTCTTTTAACTTCTGTGTAGTTTCATTAAATGTTGTCTTGGTGTGCAGGAGCTGGAGCAGTGAGGAGTTTGTCTTCCGCATTTAGTAAGTGATTTTTCTCTAACTGGTTAGCTCTGCTTCAGTAGGCAGGAATGGAACAGAAATCTGTCTTCAGCTGATGAGAATCCTTGGCCATGTATCAACTTGTTAAAGCTTTGAATCAGATTATGGTCTATATTCAGGTGTTTGTTCTGTGTATACCTGAGTGTCCAGTTAAAAGACTTGGGGAAAATGTTCAGTAGCTTGTGGTCAGCAGTAAGGCTGCTATAAAATTCTGTCAGAATATTCAGTTGGCCAGTACTTCTGAAAAGTTTCAGATCTAAATGGTGCATCTTAAATTCAGGTATGGCCTATGAAGAATAGGTAAGATTTAACACTCTGCAGTGTAACCAAGGAGTGGGAAGGGGTTTCATGATTGCTCCTCTGCTGGCCAGTCCGTTACTCATGATGTCTGTCATTAGGGATAAGATTGATTATGTCTTTACATAGGTGCTTGTTTTCTGACAACCAAATAAACCTTTTTTTTCTTCAACTGTCAGTATCCTGGAAGTGGAGAATATGCTTAAGTACTTATAACTTGGATCCAGTAGAGGGCAGTTATGTGGTTACGGTTTTTCTAGTATCTATATACCTTCAAATGGTGAAAAATCTTCTTGTATGTGAGTGTATGTTCATGGTTACTTCATTCTGCAAGTATCATCATCACTTAAAACTAAAATGTGACGCTTAAAGTATTATTTAAATGGGCAAAAATGTTTAGATACAGATGTGTATTGGCACTTTATATCTGGTTCCTGCTTCTGCACTTGGCATCCAGAGCACTAAATTAGTCCTTAAAGAAATACTTTAAGAAGTTCCGAATAGTCAACTTTTGCATGGGCATTCATGGATGCGTGATTTCCACAGGGAATTTGCAATACGAAGAAAGTCATTTGCCAGCATTTGTCAGTCAGTGTTTCAAGGAGTCTGCGCCTTACGTCTAATCCATTTCAGCTTTAAAGATGAGGGTGGTGGTTCTAGCTGTTTCAGTAATAATGTGTGTAATGGTGAAAACTTAGACTTTAGATGTCAAAAGTTGGCATCTTTTGTCAGGCTTTGTAATAAGCACTGCTCCTAGTATGAAATTCCTTGGAGGGTGGAGGAGATTTTCTAATCAGTGGGTGCTAGGCTGGGAACCAAAGGTCTTTGAGAGCCACCATCAGTGCTTCCAGTAGTTGAATTACTAGATTATCTAGTGGAATAATGGTAGCATTTTGAATCATCCTGTTTAGGGAATGTTGTTTTACTTGCTCCGTTGTCAGATTGTCAGAGTGATTTAGGGCAAATAAGGGCTAGAAATGATCTGCACTCCTCTGCTGGAAGAAGGGTCCAAAGCCTCTTATTTTTGTGAAGTAGTGTAGATCAGGCACAACATTTTTCATTGAGATTGTGTCGTTTGGAGCATCCTTTGCATGTACTTGAGCTGTTTGTCTTTTAAAGGCCACGAGTCCTGGAGAGGTGTAACTTCAGCTAACCAGACCTGTCCACCAGATTGTTTAACATTTCTACTCGTTTGCATCCTCCACAATTACTGCAAGGCTTGGGAAACCTGGCAGTCCTTTAAAATTTGTCATCATTTTGACATGCTGGAGCTGCTAAGCCTTTGTTCTTGTAAGAGCCATTTACCATCTGTTTCAATACGTAGTTGCCTATAGGTATTGACATGATGCTGGTAATGTGTGTGAAACTAGTTGAAGTCTTCTGTGATTTATTATTTTCTCTTTTGTTAAATCTCAGAGCCTGCTCTGGTTCTGTTTGTGATTCCAGTTAGGCCTTGTGAATAGGGTGGTGTTGCTGTTGGTGATGATGCATTTCTGGTGTTGACAGTACAACAAGACAACTTCTTGCAAAAAATATTACTATCTTACAAAAGGCTGGAAATTTTGTAGAAAAAGCTGTGGCAAACTCTGCTGATTTCCCTTGCCTTCTTCCTCAGGAGTTTATTCTTTAGTAAGATTTAATACAGCTGGTCTTAAATAGAAGTTTTAAAGCTGAAAACTGGAAAAAAAAGGTTGAATTTCTATTTTGGAAGCGATAAAGTTGAGTAATACTTTACGGGGCAGTGTGTAAGCTAATAAATAGAATATGGAGGAGTAGATATCTGGAGTAGTGTGTCTAGATCTGGGCTCCTCAGTGTCAGAAAGATAAAGGCTTGCTGGAGCAAGTCCAGCCGAAGGTTGCAAAAGTGATTTAGGGACTGGAGCATCCTCTGTACAAGGAGAGGCTGAGAGCTGAGGCTGCCTGCAAAAGAGAAGGCACAGTTCAGCCTGGCTGTGTGCAGTTACACCTCTTCATGGTTCTCCTCAGCTTGGAGCCTGCTGCCTAGGCTTTTCATTGTAGTTTGTTGCAGCACCTCATTACTCTGGTTAATAAGGAGCTGACTGAAACTAATTGTAATTCTATAGGGGTTTTTTTTATATTTGGCATAAAATGCTTTTAATTAAAAGTATGATATCTGTGCTCACTAGATGGCAGCAGATTCCTGAACTAACAGTAGGAACGAACCATTCTGTAGAAACGAGATATTTTGGTACTTTAAAGTGTAAATAAACTTTAATACCGTGTTCGTGTTAAGATTAAAGATATTAGTTAATAATCCATAGAACTTGATGCAATGTACAGCTAACGTTAGAGCTCTTCTGAAAAGACTTCAGAAGATACCTTCTCAGGAGTATTTCAAGACTAGACGTGGAGGATGGCATTACTTGAGGCTTGGACTTCATTGTTGCTTGTTTTGATGTAACATCTTCAACTTGCAGTTGTATTTTCTTCATATAACAGATAATACAAAATGCTAAAAGAGAATGCAATACATGTGTATTATGAGTTACTGCAAGTGGAGTGTAACATTGAAATAGTTGGTATTCTGTCTCTCTAAATATGTAATGGCAGATTCAGGGCTTGTTGAATGAAAGTATTTTTTCCTTTGAGAAATCACTCTTTGTTCTAGGAGTAAACATACAGAATTTGTGTAGATGTTTTAAGCTAATTTTAAAAAACTTCAAAAGGATACTTTAGTTTTTGATGCTGACTCGAGTTTACTCTTGCCTTTCTGTAGCGCATGCTCTTTGCATTTGGCAGTTGTAAAGATAAGCAACCTTGGTCTGAGGTTTTCCGTTCTGAGTAACAGTTCTGCGTTTTACTAAATGAGCTTTTCAGATGGCGGGTAACCCGAGTCAGGGATGTTTGCAGTGTGCATTTCCACTGGAGCCTGCGTGTGAGTCTGTTAGACTGCATTTCAACCGGTAACTCTATACTGGAAGAATGGTCTGCAAAATGAAATGGGATAATGGAGAACAACTTGGATGTTCAGAAAGATGCTTCAGGGTGCCAGTCTGGAGATGGGTTCCCCAAAGATTTGGTCCTGTAAACTGGGGGGTTTTTTGTTTGTGCTTCAGAGGAGGAAGCCGAGGAGATTCTCAGCTGTTTGATGAAAGTTAAACAGAGGAGTGTCTAAGGTAACCCCAGCTAGTGAAGCTTATTTTTGTTCAAAAGGACTGCACCAAAAGGAAGTAGTGAATGTGCAGCCGCACCCACGCTTACTGCAGCGTGGTACTGTTGCCAAAGCCAGGGTCACAGTGCTGCGAGAGCAGAGGTGATTCTGTAAGGTCCTCACTGGGAGCTGTTTTACTGTGATGTTTGACTGCCAGACCCACTTTCCAGGTGCTTCAGGAAAGCCAGTCAGTGATGTACAACCCAGCAAATTCAGTTTAGAGCTTGAAATGTTAACTCGGGACCACTCTGCAAGGCCGTTTCCTTACACTGCTCTAGGTAGACTGACTTCAGTATTTCAAGTTAGGGTGGGGCTTAATTGCATCTGCACTAACATCACAGTTTGAAAGTGTTTTTTATGTTTTGAAGAGTTAAAAATAATTAACACCACCGTTTTTTTTTTTTCCTTTTACTGTTGCATGGGGTAATTAGCTGTTTGGAGCTGAATATATTTTCACTTGTGGAAACCTTTTGGCCTATTTGTTCCATTTAATTAAAATTTCTAGCTTCTGTCATCCTTTTATAAAAGCCTTTTGAAAGGTGGAATGCACTTCATAGGACCTCTGTGTATTTTAAATAAGACACTGAGAGTATACAGGAAAACTTCCTTTCTGCAATAGCAGATTTCTTGGCAAAGTAAAGATATTTGCATACTGCATCTTAATTCCACAAATGCTTTATATTCAGTGATTTGTTCTACTTAATCTTTTCTCACTCTGAAATAGTAGTCTCAATCCTCTGTTTGTAATAAGTTTGCCAAAGCAGGCAGTGATATAACACTTTTTTTGTTAGAGCAGGAAT